>NC_092094.1:46222526-46522526 GCF_045679555.1 Salvelinus alpinus
GATAGAGTTAATGTGTTTTTAAAATTTCTGTGCATCAATTTTTTGCATTCAAAATCCAGAAAATATCCAAAATACATAATAAATTGTGCTTCATCAATCTACCTGATTTTGATGACTGTTGGACAAAATCAAGATGTCAATTTTCTTGTAATGCTTTTTGTAGAAAAATCTTAATTTACAGCTCAATTTTAGCAAATTCAAAATTTGCGATTAATCGTGATTAATCATGGCAAATCCTGTGATTAACTCAATGTTTTGAGTGTGATACAATTACTGTAGTAACTCTGAGCAAATACATAGATCAGGATCTACAAGTCCCTACTCTGCACTAATGCAACATGCAACTATACAGTATATGAATGGTTTAAAGCATCAAACACACCAAGGATACTGTTCTTAGCAGCTCTGCCGAAAGTGTCTGCAGTCAACTTTTTGTTGTTGACATAGCACAGCTCAACTGGCGATATGCCTTGTTAAAATACTCCAGACCACAAGTTGGCAGTACCTTTCTTAAGATATGTTTGGCTTGTGCCTGTTGTAGATAACTAAGGTTAGGTAACTAGCAAGCTCATTTCCAATGGGAACAAATGAGTCATAGTGGGCAAAACAAGCAAGTAGGGGGGGCAGAGCCAACCATGAGCTAGCAAGAGCCTATTGGTGTGTTCTGGCATGTATTTTAGTAAAGTCTACAAAACTTAGTCCACTCTGTTCGTAACAGATTCTAGTTTTGGGAACTGAAAACTGTATTGAGAACATTTGCATAATGTCGGGCAAAATCCATCTCGTTCCATCTTCCCCCATTGCCGGGCACTGGACTTCCTCTCACCACCATATTTGGTAGTGAGTGGAAATGCCAAGCAGATGCATCACATTTATACATCTAGTGAAATATCTGTATCATTGTTCTATCTGTGCTAATGTTGTTGCTAGCTAGCCAGATGGCCACAACTAGATAACTAGCATAGCTAGCAACATTATAATTCAATCACAATGGATTCATTTTTTAATTAAGCAGCTGCCTGTTAGCTGCTGAGAGTCAGTGGAGCAGCTAGCAAGCTATGTTGTGCTAACTGGCAAATGTCGATGCTAACTGTTTAGCACATCATCAAACCTAAAACTCAAGCTATATGTAAAATATGTAAAGACTTGCTATAGAAAACAAAAAGTATAATGCAGCCTTATTGTTTTAGTTGGAACAATTCTGATGAAAAGGCTGTGGACTACACCGGGAAAATTGCTTTCTGATTCTGGCTCACAGCCAAGTAGAAATGGAAGGTTCTTCGGTACCAGGTCGGTACGTAGCAGGTACGTATTGTGTTTTTGCAAGAGAAGGAACGGCCTCCTATTGTGCTATGAACCTATTGGTCGTCAGTTTTCTCAGTGTGTCTGACCTTTAACAATTAATGGCACGCTGCCTGTCAAGATTAGCGGCAACCTTAATGTAAACTCACTCACTTTTGTACATCGCCTTGGTCCGTACAATTGACCTTATTTTTGCGGCCCCAAAAAATTAATACTTCCAGATCAACTGTAATATCAATACCAATGTCAAGCACAATTTCTCCCCTTTCCAACAAAATTAATGACGATACCTTCATGATGCCCATCTCTGCATAATTCAACAAGGCAATGAGCTCCGTCGGGTCTTTTTTTAAAATGTTGGGTGGGGAGCGAAGGCTACGAAGTGATCTTGAAAGGGGGAAATATGCTGTGTGAAGAAACAGGTTTTTTCACCCGATTTGTCCAACTAATCTACTTTAAAATGTAAATAAAACATAGAGTTTATGTAATGTCTCATCACATACCTGTTTGAAGGTTTGTGTCGAATTTGAAGAGGGGTTTAGGGCTGCGCTAACGTTAGCCTGACAAGTGAACTGCAGCTGTTCCGGCTTTTGAGTGTCATGATGGCTCGCAGTAATGACGTGCAACGAAATGCAATTGGCACCCTAGTCATTAAATATTAGTTTAATATTAGCAATAATTATATTAATTTAGACAAAAATCATGAATAATGAAGTTGTCTTACAAGTATATATGGTTAAGCATGATTTTAATCTGCGAGAGAAGGGCTACCCCTGGTGGAAAGAGGCTGTACGGCACAAAATGAGTTGCAAGTGACACGTCACGATGTAACATACAGCGTCAGAGGGGTCAGTTTTTTTATATTTTCTCCAATACTGTTAGACCATTACCATGTCAATCAATGCTGACTCGAAACGTAGTTCACACCCTGGATTTTGATGCCAACACAGTCACTACAGTCCCATTCGTTTTCATTGCAGTCTCGTTTGAATGTCGCGGTTACGCACATTTGTACGGAATGGGGTGAGTTTATGTTAATTATTCCTAAAGTCCTTGTGTTGCAACGTAATACCTATAGGATCTGCTACATACCTTTCAGAGATGGTGTTTTGGTTGGTGTTGGGGCTCCTTGGGGCTAGAGATAAGGGGTTGTGAGTGGACTGGACAGGATAGGGAAATCTGAGGCCAAGGGGGATGGGGGGGTTAAACCCTAACCTTGGGGCTTTGCCTGGGGCTCAGGCCTAATGCCTGTCAGGGTGTACATTTCCCCTGAATTCCGGAAAATTGGGGAGATTAATGCGCAGGCGGAAGGACAGTGCATTAATTGTGTTTCCAGATGTACGGGGTGATGTTGCCACTTTAGTTTTTCTTTCTGCCTCCTCTAGTTTTACGAGTCATGTAAAATAGAACCTGTGTGGGACTGCTAAGGGGTCCATCATCAGCAATTTGGGACACCTTGTTATCCATTTGATCAGTGAGGGCAAATGATATGTCCTGAACAAGTCTATTTGTCAGTTCTAATATTATTAAGATGTGTATTCAATTCTGCAATAATAGATGACTTTGGTTGGAGTTTGGGAAAAAACAGTAGGCCATTTTTTTTTTTTTTTTTTTTTTTTACAGTTTGGACAGATTCATTTTCATAAAGATTATAGCTAAAATAGGTTTAAGAAACGATTAAAGTTACAATATGTAACTTTTTGGCCGACCCGACCAAATTCACATGGAAATGTGTGTTATACAGTGGCATTTTTCCTATTTTGTTGCCTAACAACCTGGAATTAAAATAGATTTTTTGGGGGTTTGTATAATTTGATTTACACAACATGCGTACCACTTTGAAGATGCAAAATGTTTTTTATTGGGAAACAAACAAGAAATAAGACAAAAAAACAGAAAACTTGAGCGTGCATAACTATTCACCCCCCCAAAGTCAATACTTTGCAGAGCCACATTTTGCAGTAATTACAGCTGCAAGTCTCTTGGGGTATGTCTCTAAGCTTGGCACATCTAGCCACTGGGATGTTTGCCCATTCTTCAAGGCAAAACTGCTCCAGCTCCTTCAAGTTGGATGGGTTCTGCCGGTGTACAGCAATCTATAAATCATACCACAGATTCTCAATTGGATTGAGGTCTGGGACATCCATCATTCCTTCAATTCTGGCCAGTTTCCCAGTTCCTGCTGATGGAAAAACATCCCCACAGCATGGCGCTGCCACCACCATGCTTCACTGTGGGGATGGTGTTCTCAGGGTGATGAGAGGTGGTTGGGTTTGCGCCAGACATAGCGTTTTCCTTGATGGCCAAAAAGCAACATTTTTGTCTCATCTGACCAGAGTACCTTCTTCCTTATGTTTGGGGAGTCTCCCACATGCCTTTTGGCGAACACCAAATGTGTTTGCTTATTTTTTTCTTTAAGCAATGTTTTTTTTCTGGACACTCTTCTGTAAAGCCCAGCTCTGTGGAGTGTACGGCTGAAAGTGGTCCTATGGACAGATACTCCAATCTCCGCTGTGGAGCTTTGCAGCTCCTTCAGGGTTATCTTTGGTCTCTTTGTTGCCTCTCTGATTAATGCTCTCCTTGCCTGGTCCGTGAGTTTTGGTGGGCGGCCCTCTCTTGGCAGGTTTGTTGTGGTGCCATATTCTTTCAAATTTTTTTATAATGGATTTAATGGTACTCCGTGTGATGTTCAAAGTTTCTGACATTTTTTTTATAACCCAACCCTGATCTGTACTTCTGCACAACTTTGTCCCTGACCTGTTTGGAGAGCTCCTTGGTATTCATGGTGCCGCTTGCTTGGTGGTGCCGCTTGCTTGGTGGTGTTGCAGATGACTCGGGGGGCCTTTCAGAACAGGTGTATATATACTGAGATCATGTGACAGATCATGTGACACTTAGATTGCACACAGGTGGACTTTATTTAACTAATAATGTGATTTCTGAAGGTAATTGGTTGCACCAGATCTTATTTAGGGGCTTTATAGCAAAGGAGGTGAGTACATACTGTATGCACGCACCACTTTTCTTTTTTTCTTTTTTGTAGAATTTTTTTAAACATGTCATTTTTTTCCATTTCACTTCACCAATTTGGACTATTTTGTGTATGTCCAATAAATGAAATCCAAATTAAAATCCATTTAAATTACAGGTTGTTATGCAACAAAATAGGAAAAATGCCAAGGGGGATTAATACTTTTGCAAGGCACTGTACATCTGTCATTCTCATTAAAAGCAAGCCTGAGAAACGGTAGATCTGTTCAAAGTGCGCTATTTCTATGCTTCCCGTTCATAAGTTTCGTTTTTGCATCTTTTACTTTTGGTTTTGTACACCAGCTTCAAACAACTGAAAATACAATATATATATATATTTTTTAATATATTTCACAGCAGTTTAGATAGTACAATTATTATCTACACTGTACATTGCTTGTTTTGTCACAAAAACTGAAATTAGGCAAACTATTAGAATTTTATGAAAAGGTGGAACGATTTTAAAGTACTATTTATTACAAGTTAAAAAAATAATGTTATCCTTCAATGCTGTCTATGTAACATTTAGGTTATTTAGCAGATGTTTTATCCAGAGCGACTTAGTCAGTGCATTCTAATGGCGGTCTTTGTGTGTGTGTGTGCTGTCTTTGTCCCCCAGAGGCCTAGCTGTGAGGTGTGTGCGGTGATCCCCGCCCTGGAGCTGATGCTGGGCCAGTGGAAGGAGGAGATGGCCGTGATGGTGGAGCTCAGCCAGTTGTCCAAGGAGCACAGCGACTCGCACTCCGCCAGTGTGGTCAAGAGCCGCTTCCTGGGGCCGCTGGTGCCCCGTGTCAAACTGCTGGGAGACCTGCTGACCAACGCACGTAGGGTGGGCTGCACCAGCGACCGCTCGGGGGGCTTCGGGGAGTACCTCATCGACCAGCTGCAGGAGGAGTTGACCAACGTCTCCAGTAGATAAATCACTCAGTAGTTTATATTAAAGAAAACTACTTTGCGAGTTCGACTCTCAAAACAAGCCTCTCCTGTCAGTGTTTTATGGCCACCTATATTCTATTATTGCTCGTCTGTAAGGCCAATGTATTGTAGAAGACACTCCCTAGTCCTACATAACTTGCTAGCTCCTCAATAGAAATGATTGAAACTGAAAAAACAAGGGGAATAATTTGAGGCGTATGGCTTAGTTACAACTAGGTTTATTCTGAACCAAGCTGTAGCACTTCTTCTTAATTCCTGTTTGCATTTCTGCACAATTTGTTTAAATGTTTGGTGTGTTCGAGAGAGGGCAACATCTTGAATCCAGTATTTTAAGTTCTAAAATACATGTATTCAAAAAGAATGAATACATATATTATGCACTAGATTTGGGCATTTAAAAGGGCACAGCCTCATTGTATCATGTACAGTTCCTTCGGAAAGTACCCCTTTACTTTTTCAACATTTTGTTGTGTTACAGCCTTATTCTAAAATGTATTAAATTGTTGTTTTCCCTCAATCTACACACAATACACCATAATGACAAAGCAAAAACAGTTTTTTTACATTTTTGCTAATTTATTCAAAATAAAAAATGGAAATATCACATTTACATAAGTATTCAGACCCTTTACTCAGTACTTTGTTTAAGCACCTTTGGCAGCGATTACAGCCCCGACTCTTCTTGGGTATGACGCTACAAGCTTGGCACAGCTATATTTGGGTAGTTTCTCCATTTCTTCTCTGACGATCCTCTGAAGCTCTGTCAGGTTGCATGGGGAGCTTTGCTGCACAGCTATTTTCAGTTCTCTCCAGAGATGTTCGATCGGGTTAAAGTCCGGGCTCTGGCTGGGACACTCAAGGACATTCAGAGACTTGTGCTGAAGCAACTCCTGCATTGTCTTGGCTGTGTGCTTAGGGTCATTGTCCGGTTGGAAGGTGAACCTTTACCCCAGTCTGAGGTCCTGAGCACTCTGGAGCAGGTTTTCATTAAGGATTTCTGTGCTTTGCTCTCTTCATCTTTGCCTCGATCCTGACTAGTCTCCCAGTCCCTCCCGCTGAAAACCATCCCCAAAGCATGATGCTGCCACCACCATGCTTCACCACAGGGATAGTTCCATGTTTCCTCCAGATGTGATGATTGGCATTCAGGCCAAAGACTTAAATCTTGGTTTCATCAGACCAGAGAATCTTCTTTCTCATGATCTGAGACTCTTTAGGTGCCTTTTTGGCAAACTCCAAGCGGGCTGTCATGTAACTTTTACTGAGGAGTGGCTTCCGTCTGGTCACTCTACCATAAAGGCCTGATTGGTGGAGTGCTGCAGAGATGGTTGTCCTTCTGGAAGGTTCTCCCATCCCCACAGAGGAGCTCTAGAGCTTTGTCAGAGTGACCATCGGGTTCTTAGTCACCTCCCTAACCAAGACCCTTATCCTCGGATTGCTCAGTTTGGCCGGGCGGCCAGCTCTAGGAAGAGTCTTGGTGGTTCCAAACCTCTCACATTTAAGAATGATGGAGGCCACTGTGTTCTTGGGGACCTTCAATGCTGCAGAAATGTTTTGGTACCCTTCCCCAGATCTGTGCCTCGACACAATCCTGTCCCGGAGCTCTACGGACAATTCCTTCGACGTCATGGTTTGGTTTTTGCTCTGACATGCACTGTAAACTGTGGGACCTCATATAGAAATCATGTCCAATCAGTTGAATTTACCACAGGTCGACTTCAATCAAGTTGTAGAAACATCTCAAGGATGATCAATGGAAACAGGATGCACCTGATTTCAATTTTGAGTCACATAGCAAAGGGTCTGAATACTTATTTAAAAATATATTTTTTAGTGGAATAAATTTGCAAACATTTCTAAAAACCTGTGTTCCCTCTGTCATTATGGGGTGTTTTGTGTAGATTGCTGAGGAAATATTTGTATTTAATCCATTTCAGAGTACGGCTGTAAAATTACAAAATGTAGAAAAAGTCAAGGGGTCTGAATACTTCCCGAAGGCACTGTATGTATTCCATAAGCAAAGTTGTTGTGGTGTTGCATGAATTGAGTGATAACAATGTGACAATCAAAGCTGAAAGCAAAGTACTTGAAATACTGTAAATATCTGGATTGACACACCTCGCTATGTTATATGGCTTATAATGGTATTTCTGTATTCAGTATTTTACAAAGAGGTTACTCTCATAAGAAATTATGGGTTGATGTATAATGGGATATTGTTTGGGAATGGTCTCATCTGTACACTTTGTTTCTAAAAAACCTATTGCCTTTACCTACTATACAGATTAAATATACACTGTCCCTCTTCATCACATACAGTACAATGTTACAACAATATGTCTACCTTTTGAAATAAAGTTTTATAAAAATTTCTGAGCAGTCTCTTTTTCTCTATGGCTGAGTGTTTGATTTAACACTTTCAAGTAATATTTGTGTTCATAGTGACTTCAGTGTCCTGATTGTCAAAAGATTCTTATTGATTCGCTGATCCTCAACACAGGGGCCCCACAAGGGTGTGTGCTCAGCCCCCTCCAGTACTCCCTGTTCACCCAGGACTGCGTGGCCACGCACAACTCCAACTCAATCATCAAGTTTGTAGACGACACAACAGTAGTAGGCCTGATTACCAATAATGACAAGACAGCCTACGGGGAGGAGGTGAGGGCCCTGGGAGAGTGGTGCCAGGAAAAATAATCTCTCACTCAAAGTCAACAAAACAAAGGAGATGATCGTGGACTTCAGAAAACAGAGGGAGCACTCCCCTATCCACATCGATGTTACCGCAGTGGAGAATGTGGAAAGCTTCAAGATCCACGGTATCCACATCACTGACAATCTGAAATTGTTAATCAAGGACGTCAACCACCCGAGCTATGGCCTGTTCACCCCTCTATCATCCAGAAGGCGAGGTCAGTACAGGTGCATCAAAGCTGGGACCGAGAGACTGAAAAACAGCTTCTATCTTAAGGGCCATCAGACTGTTAAATAACCATCACTAGCCTGGCTTCCACCTGGTTACGCTACCCTGCACCTTAGAGGCTGCTGCCCTATATACATAGACTTGGAATCACTGGCCACTTTAATAATGGAACACGAGTCACTTTAGTAATGTTTGAATAATGTTTACATACTGCTTTATTCATCTCATATGCACAGTTGAAGTCGGAAGTTTACATACACTTAGGTTGGAGTCAATTAAACTCGTTTTTCAACCAATCCACAAATTTCTTGTTAACGATCTATAGTTTTGGCAAGTCGGTTAGTAGATCTACTTTGTGCATGATACAAGTAATTTTTCTAACAATTGTTTACAGACAGATTATTTCACTTATAATTCACTGTATCACAATTCCAGTGGGTCAGAAGTTTTCATACTCTAAGTTGACTGTGCCTTTAAACAGCTTGGAAAATTCCAGAAAATTATGTCATGACTTTAGAAGCTTCTGATAGGCTAATTGACATCATTTGAGTCAATTGAAGGTGTACCTGTGGATGTATTTCAAGGCCTACCTTCAAACTCAGTGCCTCTTTGCTTGACATCATGGGAAAATCAAAGGACATCAGCCAAGACCTCAGAAAAAAAAAATTGTAGACCTCCACAAGTCTGGTTCATCGTTGGGAGCAATTTCCAAACGCCTGAAGGTACCACGTTCATCTGTACAAACAATAGAACGCAAGTATAAACACCATGGGACCACGCTGCCGTCATACCACTGCTGGCTTGCTTCTGAAGCTAAGCAGGGTTGGTCCTGGTCAGTCCCTGGATGGGAGACCAGGTGCTGCTGGAAGTGGTTTTGGAGGGCCAGTAGGAGGCACTCTTTCCTCTGGTCTAAACAAAGATCCCAATGCCCCAGGGCAGTGATTGGGGACACTGCTCTGTGTAGGGTGCCGTCTTTCGGATGGGACGTTAAACGGGTGTCCTGACTCTCTGAGGTCATTAAAGATCCCATGGCACTTATCGTAAGAGTAGGGGTGTTAACCCCGGTGTCCTGGCTAAATTCCCAATCTGGCCCTTAACCATCACGGTCACCTAATAATCCCCAGTTTACAATTGGCTCATTCATCCCCCTCCTCTCCCCTGTAACTATTCCCCAGGTCGTTGCTGCAAATGAGAACGTGTTCTCAGTCAACTTACCTGGTAAAATAACGGTGAAATAAAAAAATAAAATAAAAATACCGCTCAGGAAGGAGACGCGTTCTGTCTCCTAGAGATTAACGTACTCCACAGTAAAACGAGTCCTATATCGACATAATCTGAAAGGCTGCTCCAAAACCGCAATGAAAGCCAGACTACGGTTTGCAACTGCACATGGGGACAAAGATCGTACTTTTTGGAGAAATGTCCTCTGGTCTGATGAAATAAAAATAGAACTGTTTGGCCATTATGTTAGTAGGAAAAAGGGGGATGCTTGAAAGCCGAAGAACACAATCCTAACCGTGATGCACGGGGGTGGCTGCATTATGTTTTGGGGGCGTGCTTTGCTGCAGGAGGGACTGGTGCACTTCACAAAATAGATGGCATCATGAGAAAGGAAAATTGTGGATATATTGAAGCAACATCTCAAGACATCAGTCAGGAAGTTAAAGCTTGGTCGCAAATGGGTCTTGCAAATGGACAATGACCCCAAGCATACTTCCAAATTTGTGGCAAATTGGCTTAAGGACAACAAAGTCAAGGTATTAGAGTGGCCATCACAAAGCCCTGACCTCAATCCCAATAGAACATGTGTGGGCAGAACTGAAAAAGTGTGTGCGAGCAAGGAGGCCTACAAACCTGACTCAGTTACACCAGCTCTGTCAGGAGGAATGGGCCAAAATTCACCCAACTTATTGTGGGAAGCTGGTGGTGGAAGGCTACCCGAAACGTTTGACCCAAGTTAAACAATTTAAAGGCAATGCTACCAAATACTAATTGAGTGTATGTAAACTTCTGACCCACTGGAAATGTGATGAAAGAAATAAAAGCTGAAATAAATCATTCTTTCTACTATTATTCTGACATCCAAGATGGCGTAGCAGTCGGACGTGTGTTTGTATTGTCCTGTATTGTCCTGTCGCGTGTAAATAGTAAATAGTAAATAGTCTTCGTATTTTTCGTATACATTTCGTATATATTTTAATTTCACTTTCCATCTAGGAACTGAATATACATTCCTACATTCCGCCTCACCCAATGTGGTACGGACCTGCTATTTTTTTTATACTTTAGAACCGTAACCCCAAGCAGAAGCTAGCCAGATAACTAGCTACTAGCTAGTAGTCAGTTAGCCACTGCTGCGGTCTTCACCCTCAACTCGGACACAGCCCGCTTCAATACCGGGCCAATACCTGCCAGTCTGCAAGCGCGATATCAACCCAGAGCATATAGGACTGCTTTTTCTCTACCACATCACCGGATTCCTGACGCAAGCTCTGGACAATTACACCGTATCATCACAGCTAGCTAGCTGCAACCGAGTGGCTACTACTGGCTAACACCTCTGTCCCGAAGCAAGCACCAGTTAGCCTTGAGCTAGCCTCGAGCTAGGCCCATCTGCCGGCTAGCTGAAGAGGTCTACCAGCGAATTCTTGGGCTACAATACCAGCTACAAGCTGGTAGGAACTGAATATACATTCCTACATTCCGCCTCACCCAATGTGGTACGGACCTGCTATTTTTTTTATACTTTAGAACCGTAACCCCAAGCAGAAGCTAGCCAGATAACTAGCTACTAGCTAGTAGTCAGTTAGCCACTGCTGCGGTCTTCACCCTCAACTCGGACACAGCCAGCTTCAATCCCGGGCCAATACCTGCCAGTCTGCAAGCGCGATATCAACCCAGAGCATATAGGACTGCTTTTTCTCTACCACATCACCGGATTCCTGACGCAAGCTCTGGACAATTACACCGTATCATCACAGCTAGCTAGCTGCAACCGAGTGGCTACTACTGGCTAACACCTCTGTCCCGAAGCAAGCACCAGTTAGCCTTGAGCTAGCCTCGAGCTAGGCCCATCTGCCGGCTAGCTGAAGAGGTCTACCAGCGAAATCTTGGGCTACAATACCAGCTACAAGCTAATTTAGCCAATTTTTTTTTGCCGCTGCTAGTAGCTTTTACCTTCTGCACAGACACCAGCCCTGTTATTAGCCTGGATATTACTCACCAATTTACCAGCATCGGACTGTCTCTCGACAACAACGCCGGATTCCTGACGTAATCCCCGAGCCACTGCTTCTGATCCTCACAGCTAGCTTGCGGCTAGCGCAGCTAGCGCCACTGCCACGAAGCTAGCACCAGTTAGCAAACACAATTCTACAATTCACAACCTCTCTTTCGCCATCGCCATCTGGCTTGGATTCTCTGTCGACACAACCACGTCTGAGCAGACCCCCCCCCGGGCTACTAACTTTAAACGCCGCGTGCTAGCTTAGTGGAGGCCTCCTCTGCTCCATCTACGGCTGCCCCCTGGACACTATGATCACTTGGCTACATAGCTGATGCATGCTTGACTGTCCATTAATTCACGGTACTCCATTCTGTTTATTTGTGTTTTATCTGTCGGCTCTGTGCTTTAACTCAGGATCTGTGTGTAGTTAATCCGACCCTCTCTGCCTAGTCGTCGCCATTTTTACCTGTTGTTGCTGTGTTAGACTAGCACCCTGTTATTGCTGCTGTTATCTTACCTGTTGTTTTAGCTAGCTCTCCCAATCAAGACCTGCAATCACTTTATGCCTTATTGTATGTCTCTCTCAAATATCAATATGCCTTGCATACTGTTGTTCAGGCTAGTTTTCATTATCATTGTTTTGGTTTGCAATGGACCCTGTAGTTCCACTCTCCGTACCTCTGATACCCCCTTTGTCCCACCCCCCACACATGCGGTGACCTCACCCATTGAGACCAGCATGTCCAGAGATACAACCTCTCTTATCATCACCCAGTGCCTGGGCTTGCCTCCGCTGTACCCGCGCCCCTCCATACCCCTGTCTGCACATTATGCCCAGAATCTATTCTACCACGCCCATAAATCTGCTCCTTTTATTCTTTGTCCCCAACGCTCTAGGCGACCAGTTTTGATAGCCTTTAGCCACACCCTCATCCTACTACTCCTCTGTTCCTCGGGTGATGTGGAGGTAAACCCAGGCCCTGCATGTCCCCAGTCACCCTCATTTGTTGACTTCTGCGATCGAAAAAGCCTTGGCCTCATGCATGTCAACATCAGAAGCCTCCTCCCTAAGTTTGCCTTACTCACCGCTTTAGCACACTCTGCCAATCCTGATGTCCTTGCCGTGTCCGAATCCTGGCTTAGGAAGGCCACCAAAAATTCTGAGATTTCCATACCCAACTATAACACTTTCCGTCAAGATAGAACTGCCAAAGGGGGAGGAGTTGCAATCTACTGCAGAGATAGCCTGCAAAGTTCTGTCATACTTTCCAGGTCTATGCCCAAACAGTTCGAACTTCTAATTTTAAAAATTAATCTCTCCAGAAATAAGTCTCTCACTGTTGCCGCCTGCTACCGACCCCCCTCAGCTCCCAGCTGTGCCCTGGACACCATCTGTGAATTGATCGCTCCCCATCTAGCTTCAGAATTTGTTCTGTTAGGTGACCTAAACTGGGATATGCTTAACACCCCGGCAGTCCTACAATCCAAGCTTGATGCCCTCAATCTCACACAAATCATCAAGGAACCCACCAGGTACAACCCTAAATCCGTAAACATGGGCACCCTAATAGACATTATCCTGACCAACCTGCCCTCCAAATACACCTCTGCTGTCTTCAATCAAGATCTCAGCGATCACTGCCTCATTGCCTGTATCCGCCACGGGTCCGCGGTCAAACGACCACCCCTCATCACTGTCAAAACGCTCCCTAAAACACTTCTGCGAGCAGGCCTTTCTAATCGACCTGGCCCGGGTACCCTGGAAGGATATTGACCTCATCCCGTCAGTTGAGGATGCCTGGTCATTCTTTAAATGTTACTTCCTCACCATATTAGACAAGCATGCTCCGTTCAAAAAATGCAGAACCAAGAACAGATATAGCCCTTGGTTCACTCCAGACCTGACTGCCCTCGACCAGCACAAAAACATCCTGTGGCGAACTGCAATAGCATCGAAGAGCCCCCGCGATATGCAACTGTTCAGGGAAGTCAGGAACCACATCCTGTAGCTCTAACTCCAAAAAGTTCTGGGATACTGTAAAGTCCATGGAGAACAAGAGCACCTCCTCCCAGCTGCCCACTGCACTGAGGCTAGGTAACACGGTCACCACCGATAAATCCGTGATAATCGAAGACTTCAACAAGCATTTCTCAATGGCTGGCCATGCCTTCCTCCTGGCGACTCCAACCTTGGCCAACAGCCCCGCCCCCCCCGCTGCTACTCGCCCAAGCCTCCCCAGCTTCTCCTTTACCCAAATCCAGATAGCAGATGTTCTGAAAGAGCTGGAAAACCTGGACCCATACAAATCAGCTGGGCTTGACAATCTGGACCCCCTATTTCTGAAACTGTCCGCCGCCATTGTCGCACCCCCTATTACCAGCCTGTTCAACCTCTCCTTCGTATCATCTGAGATCCCCAAGGATTGGAAAGCTGCCGCGGTCATCCCCCTCTTCAAAGGGGGAGACACCCTGGACCCAAACTGTTACAGACCTATATCCATCCTGCCCTGCCTATCTAAGGTCTTCGAAAGCCAAGTCAACAAACAGATCACTGACCATCTCGAATCCCACCGTACCTTCTCCGCTGTGCAATCCGGTTTCCGAGCCGGTCACGGGTGCACCTCAGCCACGCTCAAGGTACTAAACGACATCATAACCGCCATCGATAAAAGACATTACTGTGCAGCCGTCTTCATCGACCTGGCCAAGGCTTTCGACTCTGTCAATCACCATATTCTTATCGGCAGACTCAGTAGCCTCGGTTTTTCTAATGACCGCCTTGCCTGGTTCACCAACTACTTTGCAGACAGAGTTCAGTGTGTCAAATCGGAGGGCATGTTGTCCGGTCCTCTGGCAGTCTCTATGGGGGTACCACAGGGTTCAATTCTCGGGCCGACTCTTTTCTCTGTATACATCAATGATGTTGCTCTTGCTGCGGGCGATTCCCTGATCCACCTCTACGCAGACGACACCATTCTATATACTTCCGGCCCTTCCTTGGACACTGTGCTATCTAACCTCCAAACGAGCTTCAATGCCATACAACACTCCTTCCGTGGCCTCCAACTGCTCTTAAACGCTAGTAAAACCAAATGCATGCTTTTCAACCGTTCGCTGCCTGCACCCGCACGCCCGACTAGCATCACCACCCTGGACGGTTCCGAACTAGAATATGTGGACATCTATAAGTACCTAGGTGTCTGGCTAGACTGCAAACTCTCCTTCCAGACTCATATCAAACATCTCCAATCCAAAATCAAATCAAGAATCGGCTTTCTATTCCGCAACAAAGCCTCCTTCACTCACGCCGCCAAACTTACCCTAGTAAAACTGACTATCCTACCGATCCTCGACTTCGGCGATGTCATCTACAAAATAGCTTCCAACACTCTACTCAGCAAACTGGATGCAGTTTATCACAGTGCCATTCGTTTTGTTACTAAAGCACCTTATACGACCCACCACTGCGACCTGTATGCCCTAGTCGGCTGGCCCTCGCTACATGTTCGTCGTCAGACCCACTGGCTCCAGGTCATCTACAAGGCTATGCTAGGTAAAGTGCCGCCTTATCTCAGTTCACTGGTCACGATGGCTACACCCACCCGCAGCACGCGCTCCAGCAGGTGTATCTCACTGATCATCCCTAAAGCTAAAACCTCATTTGGACGCCTTTCCTTCCAGTTCTCTGCTGCCTGCGACTGGAACGAATTGCAAAAATCTCTGAAGTTGGAGACTTTTATCTCCCTCAACAACTTTAAAAATCTGCTATCCGAGCAGCTAACCGATCGCTGCAGCTGTACATAGTCCATCTGTAAACTACCCACCCAATTTACCTACCTCACCCCCCATACTGCTTTTATTTATTTACTTTTCTGCTCTTTTGCACACCAGTATCTCTTCTTGCACATGATCATCTGATGATTTATCACTCCAGTGTTAATCTGCTAAATTGTAATTATTCGATTTATTGCCTACCTCATGCCTTTTGCACACATTGTATATAGATTCTCCTTTTTTCTACCATGTTATTGACTTGTTTATTGTTTACTCCATGTGTAACTCTGTGTTGTCTGTTCACACTGCTATGCTTTATCTTGGCCAGGTCGCAGTTGCAAATGAGAACTTGTTCTCAACTAGCCTACCTGGTTAAATAAAGGTGAAATAAAATTAAAAAAAAATTAAAAAAAATCACATTCTTCAAATAAATTGGTGATCCTAACTTGACCTAAGACAGGGAATTTTTCCTATGATTAAATGTCATGAATTGTGAAAAACTGAGTTTAAATGTATTTGGCTAAAGTGTATGTAAACTTCTGACTTCAACTTTTTTTTTTTTTTTTTCTCTCAGTTTCCCCGGATTTCAGCCGCAGGCTCTGGACATTTGCAGCTAGCTAGCTGCAAACCGTGTGACTATTGGCTTACGTTGATCCCGGAGCAAACTCAAATCATTCCGGAGCTAGCCAGCTGAGGAGTTCCATCAGCCATTCCTGGGCTACAGTCACCTATCCGGACCCGTTTTTTGTTGTTTTGTTGTTGCTGCAGATACGGAGCCCCACCGGGCCTTCACGACTGACTGCCGACGTTATCTGCCCGAGGGAGTTATCCAACTGGCACCTCCGTCCCGACGTTACCTGAACGCTCATCTGGGGCCCGCTAACCGTTAGCTGTCTTATCGGCTGCTATCTGAATAAGTATATCGGACAATTATTATTATTATTTATTTATTTAATTTTTTTCTTGGGTCACTATATCTATTTTGCCAATTTGGATTGATCCCCTCTACCACACGGAACCCCACTAACCTACCGACGGAAACGCACGAGGTATCTACAAATAGACTTCCATACTATGCTATCTTGCTACCGATAGCCATCTACCCGGCCAGCTGTCTGGATCGCCGTGACCCCAACCAACCTCTACTCACTGGACCCTTATTGATCACTCGATTAAGCATGCCTCTCCTTAATGTAAATATGCCTTGTCCATTGCTGTTCTGGTTAGTGTTTATTGGCTTATTTCACTGTAGAGCCTCTAGCCCTGCCCACTATACCATATCCAACCTCACAGTTCCACCACCCACATATGCGATGACATCACCTGGTTTCAATGATGTTTCTAGAGACAATATCTCTCTCATCATCACTCAATACCTAGGTTTACCTCCACTGTATTCACATCCTACCATACCTTTGTCTGTACATTATTCCTTTAAGCTATTTTATCGCCCCCAGAAACTTCCTTTTACTCTCTGCTCTAGAAGTTCTAGACGACCAATTCTCATAGCTTTTAGCCGTACCCTTATCCTACTCCTCCTCTGTTCCTCTGGTGATGTAGAGGTGAATCCAGGCCCTGCAGTACCTAGCTCCACTCCTATTCCCCAGGCGCTCTCTTTTGATGACTTCTGTAACCGTAATAGCCTTGGCTTCATGCATGTTAACATTAGAAGCCTCCTCCCTAAGTTTGTTTTGTTCACTGCTTTAGCACACTCTGCCAACCCGGATGTTTTAGCCGTGTCTGAATCCTGGCTTAGAAAGACCACCAAAAATTCTGACATTTTCATCCCCAACTACAAGATTTTCAGACAAGATAGAACGGCCAAAGGGGGCGGTGTTGCAATCTATTGCAAAGATTGCCTGCAGAGTTCTGTTTTACTATCCAGGTCTGTTCCCAAACAATTTGAACTTCTACTTTTAAAAATCCACCTCTCTAAAAACAAGTCTCTCACCGTTGCCGCCTGCTATAGACCACCCTCTGCCCTCAGCTGTGCTCTGGACACTATATGTGAACTGATTGCCCCCCATCTATCTTCAGAGCTCGTGCTGCTAGGCGACCTAAATTTTAACATGCTTAACACCCCAGCCACCCTACAATCTAAGCTTGATGCCCTCAATCTCACACAAATTATCAATGAACCTACCAGGTACCACCCCAATTCCGTAAACACGGGTACCCTCATAGATATCATCCTAACAAACTTGCCCTCCAAATACACCTCTGCTGTTTTCAACCAAGATCTCAGCGATCACTGCCTCATTGCCTGCATCCGTAATGGGTCAGCGGTCAAACGACCTCCACTCATCACTGTCAAACGCTCCCTGAAACACTTCAGCGAGCAGGCCTTTCTAATCGACCTGGCCGAGGTATCCTGGAAGGATATTGATCTCATCCCGTCAGTAGAGGATGCCTGGACATTTTTTAAAAATGCCTTCCTCACCATCTTGAATAAGCATGCCCCATTCAAGAAATTTAGAACCAGGAACAGATATAGCCCTTGGTTCTCTCCTGACCTGACTGCCCTTAACCAACAGAAAAACATCCTATGGCGTTCTGCATTAGCATCGAACAGCCCCCGTGATATGCAACTTTTCAGGGAAGCTAGAAACCAGTATACACAGGCAGTTAGAAAAGCCAAGGCTAGCTTTTTCAAGCAGAAATTTGCTTCCTGCAACACAAATTCAAAAAAGTTCTGGGACACTGTAAAGTCCATGGAGAATAAGAACACCTCCTCCCAGCTTCCAACTGCTCTGAAGATAGGAAACACTGTCACCACCGACAAATCCACTATAATTGAGAATTTCAATAAGCATTTTTCTACGGCTGGCCATGCTTTCCACCTGGCTACCCCTACCCCGGACAACAGCACTGCCCTCCCCTCTGCTACTCGCCCAAGCCTTCCCCATTTCTCTTTCTCCCAAATACAGTCAGCTGATGTTCTAAAAGAGCTGCAAAATCTGGACCCTTACAAATCAGCCGGGCTAGATAATCTGGACCCTTTCTTTCTAAAACTATCTGCTGAAATTGTTGCCACCCCTATTACTAGCCTTTTCAACCTCTCTTTCGTGTCGTCTGAGATTCCCAAAGATTGGAAAGCAGCTGCGGTTATCCCCCTCTTCAAAGGGGGGGACACTCTTGACCCTAACAGCTACAGACCTATATCTATCCTACCCTGCCTTTCTAAGGTCTTCGAAAGCCAAGTCAACAAACAGATTACCGACCATTTCGAATCCCACCATACCTTCTCCGCTATGCAATCTGGTTTCAGAGCTGGTCATGGGTGCACCTCAGCCACGCTCAAGGTCATAAACGATATCTTAACCGCCATCGATAGGAAACAATACTGTGCAGCCGTATTCATTGACCTGGCCAAGGCTTTTGACTCTGTCAATCACCACATCCTCATCGGCAGACTCGACAGCCTTGGTTTCTCTAATGATTGCCTCGCCTGGTTCACCAACTACTTCTCTGATCGAGTTCAGTGTGTCAAATCGGAGGGTCTGTTGTCCGGGCCTCTGGCAGTCTCCATGGGGGTGCCACAGGGTTCAATTCTTGGACCGACTCTCTTCTCTGTATATATCAATGATGTCGCTCTTGCTGCTGGTGATTCTCTGATCCACCTCTACGCAGACGACACTATTCTGTATACTTCTGGCCCTTCTTTTGACACTGTGTTAACAACCCTCCAGGCGAGCTTCAATGCCATACAACTCTCCTTCCGTGGCCTCCAATTGCTCTTAAATACAAGTAAAACTAAATGCATGCTCTTCAACCGATCGCTGCCTGCACCTGCCCGCCTGTCCAACATCACTACTCTGGACGGCTCTGACCTAGAATATGTGGACAACTACAAATACCTAGGTGTCTGGTTAGACTGTAAACTCTCCTTCCAGACTCACATCAAACATCTCCAATCCAAAGTTAAATCTAGAATTGGCTTCCTATTCCGCAACAAAGCATCCTTCACTCATGCTGCCAAACATACCCTTGTAAAACTGACCATCCTACCAATCCTCGACTTCGGTGATGTCATTTACAAAATAGCCTCCAAAACCCTACTCAATAAATTGGATGCAGTCTATCACAGTGCCATCCGTTTTGTCACCAAAGCCCCATATACTACCCACCACTGCGACCTGTACACTCTCGTTGGCTGGCCCTCGCTTCATACTCGTCGCCAAACCCACTGGTTCCAGGTCATCTACAAGACCCTGCTAGGTAAAGTCCCCCCTTATCTCAGCTCGCTGGTCACCATAGCAACACCTACCTGTAGCACGCGCTCCAGCAGGTTTATCTCTCTGGTCACCCCCAAAACCAATTCTTCCTTTGGCCGCCTCTCCTTCCAGTTCTCTGCTGCCAATGACTGGAACGAACTACAAAAATCTCTGAAACTGGAAACACTTATCTCCCTCACTAGCTTTAAGCACCAGCTGTCAGAGCAGCTCATAGATTACTGCACCTGTACATAGCCCATCTATAATTTAGCCCAAACAACTACCTCTTTACCTACTGTATTTATTTATTTATTTTGCTCCTTTGCACCCCATTATTTCTGTCTCTACTTTGCGCTTTCTTCCACTGCAAACCAACCATTCCAGTGTTTTTAGTTTTATTTTACTTGCTGTGTTGTATTTACTTCGCCACCATGGCCTTTTTATATTTTTATTTATTTATACATATATTTGTTTGCCTTCACCTCCCTTATCTCACCTCACTTGCTCACATTGTATATAGACTTATTTTTTTTTCACTGTATCATTGACTATATGTTTGTTTTACTCCATGTGTAACTATGTGTTGTTGTATGTGTCGAACTGCTTTGCTTTATCTTGGCCAGGTCGCAATTGTAAATGAGAACGTGTTCTCAATTTGCCTACCTGGTTAAATAAAGGTTAAATAAAAAAATAAAATAAACTGTATATATTGTATTCTATTCTACTGTAGTTTAGTCATTGCCACTCCAACATTGCTTTACTAATTGATATATTTTATATGTTTTTATATATTTATATATTTCTTAATTATATTATTTTACTTTTAGATGTGTCTCTATTGTTGTGAATCATTTTTAGATACTACTGCACTTTTGGAGCTAGGAACATAACCATTTCACTACACCCGCAATAACATATGCTAAATAGGTGTATGCGACCAATACAATTTGATTTGATTTGATTGTTGGAGGAGTTTTGCATGGGATGCCAACACTGGTTTAATCAACTCACTATCGCCATCTAGTGATTCTCACCTATAACATAATATTGTCAGGTTTTCAAGAAGTAGGCGTGTAGTGGCCTCATATTCTCCAATCGACCTACCTGTCTAAAAAATTTACACTTTAGGTAGCAGCAGCATTTACAGCCAAGAGAGCATTTTGTTGTTAGAAAAGTACATTGCGTTTAAAACAAACTGGTCTGCCTGATTATTTCTAAAGCAGCATGCACATTGGATAATGAATATATCTGAGGGCTATAGATTAGAATAATAATTTGGTGGATGCTTATATTTGCCCTGTTTCACACGTGAATTAAAAAATATATATAATATCCCAACTCCCCCTGAGACACCCGGGGTCACGGCCAGGGTCAGCCATTATCAACAGCAGGGTTAAGTGCCTTGCTCAAGGGCACATCAACATATGTATTTATTTATTTTTTGGCTTGGGTATTCGAACTAACAACATTTTGGCTACTTGCCTAATGCTGCAACCGCTATAGGCTAACTGCCACTGCCGAAGGTAATAGCGTGTGCAAGAGAATAAGTACTGATATCATTAGGCCAACTTGGGTTCAGAAACTCTTAGAAACAAATTGTTGTGACATCCGTTTGAGCCGATAGGCTATAGGGACATTAGAGAAACTTGTGCATAACAGAATGATATTTTTAGACAGGTTATGGCTATATGAAAGGGAATAGAATAGAATAGAATTAGCCTATTTGATTTATTCCAGAAGGAACTTCAGTAACAGCATAACATTCTAGTAACAGGACTACATAGAATCATACCGATAATACAGCTAAGCACCAAAATATAAAAATGTAATCTGTAAATTATATTTATGAAAAACGAATGAAAAGTGAATTGATTGCGGTGATTTATTTTTCTCTAGTGTCAGAGCTTTTAAAAATATCAGTATGACTGTTTTCAAACGAATAATAGGCCTCGATCTCTATGTTATTATAGGGACAGTTATGAGAAATTGTTCACTAATTAGCGTGAAGTTGTAAACCCCTCCCTAAGCACCCATTCCGCGCGATCATTGGCCAATCCAGGGAGCTGTCAGAAATGCAGAGCACTCCCCTAACTCTAACACCAAGGATAAAAGCTTGTTCGATCCACAGCATCAGCAACAGTTTGCAGGGTGCATTAGGATAGAGGTTGGGGAAAGATAACCACATTCCTACACTAAAACCTAACCATAATTTTAAGGATACTTTTACTTTTTTGCCCAAAGTTTCTGGTAACCTAGAACGTTTGTAACAAATACAGAGCCAGGAGAACAATTGTTACAAAGTTGGTCTTGGAATTTGACAGTTAGATAGAGATGGAGTTGTCGGATATTTCGTTCCCTGTCACCTCCGCTGATGACTTTTATGACGACCCGTGCTTCAACACCAGCGACATGCATTTCTTCGAAGACATGGACCCCCGGTTAGTTCATGTTGGTCTCCTCAAGCCAGACGACCATCATCATAACGAAGACGAGCACATCAGGGCCCCAAGCGGGCACCACCAAGCCGGTAGGTGCCTCCTCTGGGCATGCAAAGCCTGCAAGAGGAAAACCACCAACACCGACCGGAGGAAGGCTGCTACCATGCGGGAGAGGAGGAGACTGGGCAAGGTCAACGACGCCTTCGAGAACCTCAAGAGATGTACGTCGAACAACCCCAATCAGAGGCTTCCAAAGGTGGAGATCCTGAGAAATGCCATCAGCTACATCGAGTCTCTGCAGTCTCTGCTCAGGGGCCAGGACGGCGAAAACTACTACCCTTCGCTGGAGCACTACAACGGGGACTCTGACGCATCCAGCCCACGGTCCAACTGCTCTGATGGAATGGTGAGTTGGTGCATCTTGACCTCAGTGTCTATGGGCATGTCCACTGGATTTCGGTCGTTCTTTATTACGTAAAACGTATACATACATTTAGTAGACCTATTCCATTTTATTTGTATATATCATTTTGGATTGAGGTCTATAGTATGATATGTTGATTTATAGGTCTTTGGTTTGACATATCATTCCAAAAGTTGACAGAACACAAAATGTGATATTGTATTGCTCGAATTCTTAATAATGTCATCTTTTTTTTTTTATCCAGATGGACTATAATGGCCCGGCGTGCACGTCCGCAAGACGAAGCAGCTATGAAAGCTCTTATTTCGCGGAGACTCCAAATGGTAAGTTTCTATTTAGTGTTATATTATTGTGACTTGTTATAGGCCCAGACCTTTATTATACGGTTTTAAAAGAACGTTTTATACAGCAGCAGCTCTTCTTCAGTAGCCCAAAGTTCAAGACTCAAGACAGACAGTATTTGACATTTAGACAACGCTACTAGTTCATTGTTGTCTCTGATGTTTTCTTCACCTTTGTTACAGCTGATGCCAGAAGCAAAAAGAACGCAGTCATCTCCAGCTTGGATTGTCTATCCAGCATCGTGGAGAGAATCTCAACAGACACGTCCGCGTGCACTATGTTATCAGTTCAGGAGGGTAGCCCCTGCTCTCCCCAAGAGGGATCTATCCTGAGCGAGACAGGGGCAACCGTGCCGTCACCGACCAAGTGCCCACAGCCCTCCCATGACCCCATCTACCAAGTACTATGAAAAGACAGTGATAGTATATGGCTACATTCATGAAAATGAATCGATTCATGTAAAATGAAGAAAACAACGAACGAACAGGGTTGCAGAATGTTGCTGTACTATAAGAATAGGATGGCAAAGTTGCCTTTCCTTCCTTTAATAGAACGTTTTAAATTCTTTGAAATTCAATCATTGGCATCCCATGGGTCACGTTTTATAAGATATAATTTACCGATTTATTTATGTAAATGTAATCGTATCTGAAATATTTGACCACTTTCTTTCCCTTGCCATTTTAATTGTTGATGACAATAGAGGACCATTTTTGTATAGGTCTATGTGTAAATAAGAGGTGAAACGAAAAAAGCTTTTTAATGTATTTAATGTTGCCTGTTTATATTCAGGGGCGCGTGGTTTGTTTGTTGTGAGAAATGTTTAACTTTATATTTATACATCTTAAAATTTGTGAAAGTCGTTCGATGTTATTATAAATAAATGACTATGACTATTTATACAAAACATGATTCATCATTTACTCTATTGCTTTGCCAAGATAACTGAATGTGTTTTGCCTGGTATATTTAACCTGAGGAACAAAGATTATAATGACATATTGACATTCTAAAATATCTTCAAAATACTGAAGCATATTATACTGTATTAAGCACATTATATTATAATATTAAGCCTATTGTAAATTTGATCATTTCTCGCGATTTATACTGGATGCACATAATTTAAAATATATATATAATAATTCACATCCATTTGATTGCAAAATAAAACGAAATAAAGAACACAATAGCATATGATCAGACATAAATTATTTGTATACTTACTCCATGTCATATGTAACGTCTCAACGCATTAACTATGATGGAAAGATGATGGTTTCTAAAGTATTCATGTTTCTTCCAAGCAGAAGACAACTGCATTGGAGCAGATTTATAAAAAAAATTCCCCGTAGGCCTATATATTAAGAAACACCTAACTTTACAAGACACACACTACTCCTTTCCACAACAGCAGCAATTACAAATTCCAAGGGTACATCGTGAGGTTGGAGTAAGATCTTTCAGATACAAAGGCCCAGCTGGGCTCCCGAGTGGCGCAGAGGTCTAAGGCACTGCATCTCAGTGCTAGAGGCGTCACTACAGACACTACAGGCTGTATCACAACCGGTCGTGATTGGGAGTCCCATAGTGCGGCGCACAATTGGCTCAGCGTCGTCCGCCTTTGGCCGGAGTAGGCCGTCATTGTAAATAATAATTTGTTCTCAACTGACTTGCCAAGTTACATACAATTTTTTTTTTGTAAAAACTAACTGGAACAATTTAACCTATAGAAATCAGGGCATTACACAGTGAATTTAACTAATAAATACATCTGCATGTGAAGATGTATATATATTATAGGTACTTCGTTTTATTAGTTGTATTAGTAGATGTAGCAGTATTTTTTATTAGTAGGACTAGTAGTAATTGTAAAACTTTGTTTTATGCTGTTAATGTACGTTTTTATTATTATTGTTGTTATTATTTATTGTTATTATTTATTGTTATTTATAATTCGGACACTTGAAAACGAGATGGTGCATCTCAAGAGATTTGATACGCTAAATGAAACACATCTAATGACCCAAATTACTTACCAATTAGACATGAACTGTTGCCATAAAATAATCGGTCTAAAACCTTATTTTATAGGAGAGGTTAATTTAAGCGATATTAGGCCTATCAACTCAGGGCCGAATACTTACTAGCGTATGTGCAACTCGAACTGTAGCATGTTTCATTAAAAAAAATGGTGTATAGCAGTAACACACCATTTTTAATTATCACGAGGGGTTTCACTTTTGCAATTCACAAAAATAAATAGATATATAAATAGTACATGCCTAGTCTATAGCCTAAAAACACTATTTTAACACATGCATGTTTTTCTGTGTCTGACATTTAACTTTACAAATATAAATAAGTCCACAAAGCACAAATAACATTGGGCCCGATATGGCCTATATTTTTTACATTATAGCCAATTAGGATAAATATAATTTGATGGGAAACTATTATGAGCTGTGTGAACAGTTGTTTTTGCCTTTTTGTTGTTATTGTTATTTGTTGTCTTGTTCAAAAGTGAACGACAGTAAACATCTTGAACAGAAGTGAAAGGGACAATGAGTCTCTTTTTTAGCTGACAAGTGTGCAAAGTGAGTTGCTTGCTTCATGGGTCTAGAAGCCTACCAATAGTATTATTATTAGTAATTATATTTCTATGAGTACAGTAGATCTACAGTCAGGACAGAAAATATCCCTTGAACATTGAGAGGGCAACAGCGTCATCACGAGTTCACATTGTGTACTGCAGTGCAGAAGCCCGGAATTTTTGAAGCTACAGAAATGAATTTATTAACGTCTACATTCGTTTTTGTCACATGTATTCGATTACAGACACATTAATACACACTTTTAAATTATATTAGGTGAGCTAAAGATAAAATAAAAATAAGTAAAGATTACTAATGTACTGTCCCCACTACAACAACAACACAAATACTTAAACACATTTACTTTTGTTCTTGAAACATTTAATTGAAATCGTGTTGAATTCCATTCATCACTATGAAGGACTGCTACTACTCGGGAGTGCCAATATGGCCGACCGGTGGCTTCAAAGCCTATCAATAGCAGTGGTGTAAAGTACTTTAAAGTACTACTTAAGTAGGTTTTTAGGTTATCTGTACTTTTCTTTAACATTTATATTTTTGACTACTTTTGCTTTTACTTCACTACCTTCCTAAAGAAAATAACGTACTTTTTTCCTCCATACATTTTCCCTGACACCCAAAAGTGTCCAATTCACACACTTACCAAGAGAACAACCCTAGTACTGCCTCTGATATTTACTTTTAATACTTAAGTATATTTTAGCAATTACATTTACTTTTGATACTTTAGTATATTTAAAACCAAATACCTTTACATTTTACTCAATTATTATTTTACTGGGTGACTTTCACTTTTACTTCAGTCATTTTCTATTAAGGTATCTTTACTTTTACTCAAGTATGACAATTGGATACTTTTTCCACCACTGCTCATTGGCCAATAAATAGTAGCATCAGCAATGCAGGCTTTAAACCATTGGATTTAACCTAATCGAGCATGGGCATGAAGGTATTGGCTGTCTGAGCCAAGCCCCTTCGATTTCTGGCGGTGAGTAGGCACTTGTAGTTGTGTAGAGTAATGTCTACCTAAAATATCTGTAATTAAATACAAATGGTGTTAAAAGCTCTGTTTGTAAGCCAGGCTACACCGAATGCACCACAATGTCGCCCACACCATAAGGATAGGTTACTGGACCAGGGCAAGGGGTTCGCAAACTTTTTCGGCCCACGAACTCATTTTGATATTTGAAAATTCTCGCATCCTCAACCATGTGAAAAAACATATGTAGCCCAAGGAACAGCCAATGCTCACTTTTTTATTTGCGGCTATGGCAGTCAATTGAAAAACATTCTAACAGTTTGTGATTGTCTTCTCAACTCACCATCACATACTTTTAATGTAGCATAATGTATCTTATCTTACCACCACCAATGAGATGGGTGTGCTTGACGCATGTCGCGTAGCTTCTCAACAGTGGTCGACAGTGCGCACCTCATCTCTGCTGTCACATCCAACCTGGATCGATATTTGGTTTTAATGCAGACAAGAGCACTGAATCCAGCTTCACACAGATATGGGTTGGCGAAGGGTACCATGAGTTTTATGGTGCTTTCAATACAACAGGGCAGTGGCATAAAGTACTTAAGTAAAAATAATTTAAAGTACTACTTAAGTCGGTTTTGGGGATATTTCTACTTTAGTTCGCTATTTATAGTTTTTTATAATTTTACGACGCTACATTCTTAAGGAAAATAATGTTATTTTTACTCCATACATTTTCCCTGACACCCAAAAGTATTCGCTACTTTTTGAATGCTTAGCAGGGCAGAAAAAATGTCAAATTCACTTATCAAGAGAGAACATCCCTGGTCATCCCGACTGCCTCTGATTTGTTGGACTAACTAAACACAAATGCTTCCCTTGTAAATTATGTCTGAGTGTTGGAGTGTGCCCCTGGCTATCCTTAAATTTAAAAAACAAGAAAATTGTGCCATCGGGTTTGCTTAATATAAGGAATGTGAAAATACTTTTACTTTTGATACTTAAATATTTAGCAATGACATTTACTTTTGATACTTAAGTATATGTAAAGCCAAATACTTTTCGATTTTTAATCAAGTAGTATTTTACTGGGTGACTTTCCCTTTTATTTGAGTAATTTTCTATTAAAATATCTTTACTTTTATTCCAGTATGACAATGTAGTCCTTTTTCCACTACTGCAACTGGGAACTAGGAAAAATATGAGGTCAAATCATGACGTCAAGGATCTTCAGTTCGGAAAGTCGGAGCTCTAGAAAGAGGCCCGAGTTCCTGAGTTTGAATTCCGAGTTGGATGACCGTTCAAAACGATTTTTCCCAGTCGGCGCTTGTTTTTTTCCTGAGTTCCCAGTTGTCTTGAACGCGACATTAATGCTCAGAGGAAAATGGCAGGGTATTCTATGGAACGCCGTTTGGGTCTTAAAGCACGTGGTCAAAACGCAATCTTTTTAATGCTACGTGTGTAAAGTAAACAGGTGCAGGCCTAAATAACGCGTGTACGCTTTAAATTAACGTCTTCACTCGCTAAATGAACGGCAAATGTGCTTGCAGGCTGTGCAACATTTGCTAAATAAACGGCTGCAAGCGGTCCTGCACACTTCAAATTAATGCCTACAGCTGCTAAATATACACTTACACACGCTAATTGAACACATTCTTTAATATGCTAATTTTACTAGCCAATTTCCCTAGCTCCTCCTTTCAACCAGATTTCACAGTTTGAAGGAACTTAATTTCCCACTGCATTGCAAGCGGAGTCTGAACCTTTACCACATAATGGTTTTATCTTTGAAAATTGTTGTTACTGAATCATAAAGTTTATCAGCTAGTTTACAGTGGAAGGATCTGTTTCTCATCACTGGCTGTAACATTCAGCTAACGTTAATCTAGCACCAGGATCAGCAGTGCTTAGCACAAGCTAAATCAGATACTTGATAGATAATTTAGCTAACCTCAAACCCCGGCCATATTATATCATATAGTTAGCCTCAAACTGCCCGGTCATACTGCTAGCCTTGTGTTTTATTAAAAGCCTTGCTGAAAAAACATGTCAACTATAACAGCCACGGAAACACATTTAACTATGTTAATACTATGAAGGTAAATTACATACTAGCCAGATTGTTGCTTGAATGCAGGGTTAGGCATACATAGATTAGACAACGGAGATGCTCAACATCCTGGTAGTTCTCGATTTTTGGGCTATTGTCTTTATTTTGCTTTATCATTGATTAAAGGAAGACAAGCTACCTAAATGTGACTTTTTGGCTAGTACTGAAGCAGGCCCAAAACCTTGTATTTAAGCAAAACAACAGCTGAAGGTAGGCAACTTCTTCAGCTTGACTGTCTGTCATTTCAATACTAGCGTTAACCGCGCTAGCTCGCGATTAGCATGAAGACACTGAAAATCTCACATAAAGCAAATTTGGCTAGTGACAACTTTGTAAAACCCTTGCAAACATCTACATGTCAGCTCTCAAACAGAGTAGACTTTAATGTGCACTTTCACTTCGTTTTTTGAATGATTCTCACCTGGTTGGCATGCACAACACAAGGTATGCAACATTAAGCCCAATCAAATATACATTGTTATTAAAACATGTATCCCAATTTACAGTCAAGCAACGTTTGTCAGTTGTGTTAATGTTATGAACTACAAACAATCTATGGTTCTTGGAGTCAATGAATCAATTGAAAGTGACTGCAATTAGACATTTTAAAACTGTGCCAGTAAAGATGACAAAGTAATCTGCTCTTATGGTTCTGTTTACATTTTTCCAGACACTTCAATCCGACACTCTTGTTAATGTTTGACGTCAGGCAAAACGTCTTCCGTCACCGTAGGAAGGAGCCGCTGGTTGGCATTTTTGACTGCAGTGTCTGTGGGTGTACCAGGAAACGACGTTAGAAGTTAGGTCCCCATGATAACGAAGCTTCTTACCATCTCCACTGCAGCCCAGTCAATATCGATTTTAAAAACTGGAACAATAGATATCGTGTTGCACATAGTAGCAATCATTTCACTGGAACAACTCCAGTTTGCCTATTGTCCCAACAAATGTCAATTATAAATTTTTTACAAACGTCAGAGTGCATTTTCTTTTATAGCTCTGCTTTCAACGCCATCCTGACCCACAAACTGGTTAGTAGACTCAGGGCTCTGGGTGTAAACCCTGTAATAACAAATTACATTTTTATACATTATCACAAGAATGTGTGTCCCCAGAATGGACTCGACACTACCATGGTACACCTGATCACCAGTGATCATGAGTACATGAAGGAGCTGTGGGACCTGACATAATGCTGATAGGACAACAGTCTCAGCGTAAGCAAAACAAAGTAGATGGTGATACTTGACCGTTCTCCCATCTACTGTACATTGACATGGAGATGATCAGCAGCTTCCAGTTCCTGGGCACCCTGATATCCTTTTCTGCCCTCAGTTACTTCACTCAAAAAGTCCCACTTGTGCTTCTCCACTACCCTCAAACTTGCTGCACCACGACCTATGTACCATCTACGGTGTCTGTTTTTATTGCCATAACACATGTAAATGGAATGTCCATATTTACTGTAAGATTTATTTATGGTAATATTGCACATATTGTAACATATCCCTTGACATACATGACTGAACTACTTTGCATAATGCTCAGTTTACCCACTCTACTAAGAAATCATACATTTATTAAAATATTCAAGCTGCATTATGTATTACTGTGTCCAATTGATTCTGGTTGGTTGTAATGTTTTGGAAAACTTTCTCCACACAACTTTATTTTGCTGATGGACAATCCTGTCGGAAACTTTCATAATATCAATTCTTATGGGACACATCACCAATTAACATTGGCTGCAGTATTCCGAATTTACTAGGTAGTCATGCAATAAACATGTTGGATAATTCCCCTTAAAGGAATTGTTTTTAAATCAAATCAAATTGTATTTGTCACATGTGCCAAATACAACAGGTATTTCACCTTACAGTGAAATGCTTACTTACAAGCCCCTAACCAACAATGCAGTTTTTTTTTAAACGACAAAAAAAGAAAAGTAAATAATTAAAGAGTATCAGTAAAATAACAATAGCGAGGCTATATTAAGGGGATACCGGTACAGCGAATGTGCGGGGGCACCGGTTAGTCGAGTTAATATACACTGCTCAAAAAAATAAAGGCAACACTAAAATAACACATCCTAGATCTGAATGAATGAAATATTCTTATTAAATACTTTTTTCTTTACATAGTTGAATGTGCTGACAACAAAATCACACAAAAATTATCAATGGAAATCAAATTTATCAACCCATGGAGGTCTGGATTTGGAGTCACACTCAAAATTAAAGTGGAAAACCACACTGCAGGCTGATCCAACTTTGATGTAATGTCCTTAAAACAAGTCAAAATGAGGCTCAGTAGTGTGTGTGGCCTCCACGTGCCTGTATGACCTCCCTACAACGCCTGGGCATGCTCCTGATGAGGTGGCGGATGGTCTCCTGAGGGATCTCCTCCCAGACCTGGACTAAAGCATCCGCCAACTCCTGGACAGTCTGTGGTGCAACGTGGCGTTGGTGGATGGAGCGAGACATGATGTCCCAGATCTGCTCAATTGGATTCAGGTCTGGGGAACGGGCGGGCCAGTCCATAGCATCAATGCCTTCCTCTTGCAGGAACTGCTGACACACTCCAGCCACATGAGGTCTAGCAATGTCTTGCATTAGGAGGAACCCAGGGCCAACCGCACCAGCATATGGTCTCACAAGGGGTCTGAGTATCTCATCTCGGTACCTAATGGCAGTCAGGCTACCTCTGGCGAGCACATGGAGGGCTGTGCGGCCCCCAAAGAAATGCCACCCCACACCATGACTGACCCACCGCCAAACCGGTCATGCTGGAGGATGTTGCAGGCAGCAGAACGTTCTCCACAGCGTCTCCAGACTCTGTCACGTCTGTCACATGTGCTCAGTGTGAACCTGCTTTCATCTGTGAAGAGCACAGGGCGCCAGTGGCGAATTTGCCAATCTTGGTGTTCTCTGGCAAATGCCAAACGTCCTGCACGGTGTTGGGTTGTAAGCACAACCCCCACCTGTGGACGTCGGGCCCTCATACCACCCTCATGGAGTCTGTTTCTGACCGTTTGAGCAGACACATGCACATTTGTGGCCTGCTGGAGGTCATTTTGCAGGGCTCTGGCAGTGCTCCTCCTGCACAAAGGCGGAGGTAGCGGTCCTGCTGCTGGGTTGTTGCCCTCCTACGGCCTCCTCCACGTCTCCTGATGTACTGGCCTGTCTCCTGGTAGCGCCTCCATGCTCTGGACACTACGCTGACAGACACAGCAAACCTTCTTGCCACAGCTCGCATTGATGTGCCATCCTGGATGAGCTGCACTACCTGAGCCACTTGTGTGGGTTGTAGACTCCGTCTCATGCTACCACTGGAGTGAAAGCACCGCCAGCATTCAAAAGTGACCAAAACATCAGCCAGGAAGCATAGGAACTGAGAAGTGGTCTGTGGTCACCACCTGCAGAACCACTCCTTTATTGGGGGTGTCTTGCTAATTGCCTATAATTTCCACGTGTTGTCTATTCCATTTGCACAACAGCATGTGAAATTTATTGTCAATCAGTGTTGCTTCCTAAGTGGACAGTTTGATTTCACAGAAGTGTGATTGACTTGGAGTTACATTGTGTTGTTTAAGTGTTCCCTTTATTTTTTTTAGCAGTGTATATATGTAGGTAGAGGTATTAAAGTGACTATGCATAGATAGAGTAGCAGCAAATAGTCTGGGTAGACATTTGATTAGATGTTCAGTAGTCTTATGGCTTGGGGGTAGAATCTGTTTAGAAGCCTCTTGGACCTAGACTTGGCGCTCCGGTACCGCTTGCCGTGCGGTAGCAGAGAGAACTCTAGCTGTGGCTCCACTGTCAATCCCAGCCTAGAAATGCTGAAAACCCCGAAGTGAAAATGAAACCTTCTCCATGGTTAAAGGGTATGTGTTCCCCCCTGAAAAAAATTGAAGGGGGGGACATTAAAGTCCATAAGTAATGCTTATTGGAGAACACAATACTCTAAGTGAAAGTAGTTTGGGATTTAATATATTACATTCTTAGGGGGCCCATGGAAGAATAAGGCTATAAAATGCTGTACCACAGTTGTGAGAGTGATTAAGTGATATTTTACTGATGTGGGCTGTATTACTTCAATGATCATGGTTTTGCATCTAACCTTCCACCTCCAGCAGCCTGTCCCTCCAGAAACATATGACTCTTCTCTCGATTGCTCTTTGATTGGTACCAGGTGGGCAGCGCTCTGCTTTGAAGAGAGAAGCTATGTCTTTGGCCAAAAGAGGTTTCTCAGCGTAGATGGAAGCCTCTCTGAAGAGGCTTGAGTGTCTATTCATGTAAGGCAGGAGACCTAGAAACTCCAGACTCTCTTTGAATCTATAAAGTAAAAAAAGTCAATGAATTTTCCCTGAAGAATTTAACTAAACTTGAGATACCTTAGATATATGGAAACTCACCGCTCAAGAGCATCCCGTATCCTGCTTTCTAAGTAGAACTTTGTGGCTGACTCCACCAGGGCATCCCTCTCCAATTTACGAATGTATCGCACTGGACCCAACATGACCGCTTCCTGTGCCTCGTCAACAGTTTGTGCTAACTGGATCTTAGATTGTTTATTGTACTGTGTTTTGGGACAAATTAGCAAAACAATAAACTGATTATCACTACCTTTAAAAATGATTGACTGCCAACAAAAGGAAACCAAATCCATGTGGAAAAGCATTCATGAACTACAACCCAAATTGTTTTCAAACTTAGTGCAAATTAACAGTAACATAACATCCATCACAGTATAAAGTACTTACCTTCTCCAACTTCTCTCTGAAGTCATATTCCGCAATTTCTTTCAGTTCTGGCACAGGAGGTTGTAGGCCACACACTTGCCTGTATAGCCTCTGAAAAAATGTGGCTCTACACCCCCATGTACCAGACAGACAGCAAATCATGCGGCCCACCTACTTCTTTACACCATCATAGTGCTGTCACACAGAAGACAAACTGTAAATAAAGGACACATTACATTCAAAAATCGAATGTCTTACACAAGTCATATATATTGCCATAAACAAACGTGTCTTTGTTGGTGTAAAAGTGTAACTCGCCTTGAGAGTTGCAAGAAAGGCATTTTTGCCAAACAGGTCCCTCAAAAATTGCAGAGGAATGGATTGCACTCATTAGCAGCTGGAGAAATTCTCTTGAGGGGTCCACCCTCATCAGCTGCCCCTTTTCCGTCAGCGTGCCTAAAAACCATGTCTATTTTTGCCTCCGGATTAAAGCGGGCTCTCTTAAGCCTGTCCTTGCACAATCATAAACATTGTCCCTCATCACGTTAATTTGGTTGGCATCTCATTAACTTCAGCAGTGTTTGGAGGTCAACACTAAAAAAAGAGACATTCAGAATAGCAAAGCTCAGATACTTCCCACAATTCATCTGTAATAACAAGACATTGAATTATTTACAGGGATGACTTGCTCATTGTCATCACCAACATCAACAGAAGAGTGTGGTGAAGGTGGACGATAAGCCTCAGGGAATGGTGGAGGGGAGGCCACAGGAAGTGGTATAGTTGGAGGGGGGCCACAAGAAGTTGTGCAGAAGATGGGGGGCCACAGGAATAGGTGCTGCCACAAGTGTAGCCTCGTTTGTAGAAGTAGTCTGTAAAAGGTCATTTAAAGGCTTATACATTTCAAAAACATGGAGAAAGCAATAAAGCTGTCAAACATAATGTGATTGCATTCTGAAAATGATTTACAGAAAGAAAATGTAGCCGCATGCATCACTCACTATAGAATGTAATCAATGTGTAGGTCAAGAAGACATTTTAAGGATGCATGTAGCTCTATTTTTGAAATAATATTTTCAATATGTATTACATTCAACAAGCAGACAGACAGTGTTGTTTTTTCCTCCATGGTCCTTCCTAACAACGAAGGGAACACCATATCTGGAGACAGCATTCATGAAGCAATCCATTACAGTACTGCTGCGATTGTTGCTGGAAGCACAGAGAAACAATGAGCCGGCTGTACCCATCAATGCCACCATGTATGACTATCCTCCACCTAAATCAGAAAATACAGCACTGGTTGATACAAAAGCTGAAGACACATTAAATATACAAACCTCACCATCCTCCTTTACCACTTAAATGTTGTATCAAGTTCCTGCAGTAAATAACAAAGCCGCATACCAAATATTTAAATTAACATCCAAAATGTTGAACAATGTTAATGAACAGTCTACCACGGATCACAACTTTAAGTACTTCCGTTATAGCCCTCTAAATGTTACCAAAAGGGTTTGTTCTAGACTGTTTCCTGCAGCGGAAGATGTGTGATTACAATATCTACTTCAATTGGAAAAATAACCACGTTAATCTTGATGAGTCAAGAGGACAGACTCTCCTGCTGTTCAGGGCGAGGTGCAGGGCGGTCCGGACGGAGACGGTGGAACTCCCGCAGCATTGCAGGGTCCAAGACGTCCTCCACCGGAACCCAGCATCTCTCCTCCGGACCGTACCCCTCCCACTCCACGAGGTACTGAAAGCCCCTCGCCCGACGCCTCGAATCCAGTATGGAGCGAACGTCATACACCAGGGCCCCCTCGCTGTCCATCGAGGGGGCGGAGGAACCTCCCGCACCTCAGACTCCTGGAGCGGGCCAGCCACCACCGGCCTGAGGCGAGACACATGGAATGAGGGGTTAATACGGTAATCGGGGGGGAGCTGTAACCTGTAACACACCTCGTTCAGTCTCCTCAGGACTTTGAATGGCCCCACAAACGGCGGACCCAGCTTCCGGCAGGGCAGGCGAAGGGGCAGGTTTCGGGTCGAGAGCCAGACCCGGTTCACACCGGGGCCTCACTGCGGTGACGGTCTGTGCTGGCTTTCTGGCGCAGCACGGCACGCTGAGGGTGAACATGGGCGGCATCCCATGTCTCCTCCGCGCGCCGGAACCAGTCGTTCACGGCAGGAGCTTCGGTCTGACTCTGATGCCAAGGAGCCAGAACCGGCTGGTACCCCAGTACGCACTGGAAGGGGGAGAGGTTAGTGGAGGATTGGCGAAGCGAGTTCTGGGCCATCTCTGCCCAGGGCACGAACGCCGCCCACTCCCCTGGCCGGTCCTGGCAATAAGACCACAGAAACCTACCCACATCCTGGTTAACTCTCTCCACCTGCCCGTTACTCTCAGGGTGAAAACCCGAGGTAAGCGCACTGTCTGACCAATGCCTGGATGACCAGAGGAAGTGACGTGTGGGCCCAATAGATCAGCCGGTCACGGACAGCAGACGGAACGTACAGACGCCCAGCGGGACACTGGAGGGGAGCGGGCTACTGGAGGGGAGCGGGCTCTGCACGTAACGCCTGCTCAATGTCCGCGTCCAGCTTCCACACTACCGGTGCCACCAGGCAGAAGGCCGGGAGTATGGGGGTGGGATCCATGGGCCGCCCCTCTGTGTCATACAGCAGGGACAGTGCGTCTGCCTTCACGTTCTGGGAACCTGGTCTGTACGAAAGGGTGAAAACAAAACGGGTGAAAAACATGGCCGACCTTGCCTGGCGAGGGTTCAGTCTCCTCGCTGCCTGGATGTACTCCAGATTGCGGTGGTCAGTCCAGATGAGAAAAGGATGTTTAGCCCCCTCAAGCCAATGTCTCCACGCCTTCAGAGCCTTGACGACAGCCAACAGCTCCCGGTCCCCCACGTCATAGTTTCGCTCCGCCGGGCTGAGCTTCCTCGAGAAGAAGGCACAGGGGCGGAGCTTCGGTGGCGTACCCGAGTGCTGAGAAAGCACGGCTCCTATCCCAGCCTCGGATGCGTCCACCTCCACTATGAACGCCAAAGAGGGATCCGGATGGGCCAGCACGGGAGCCAAGGTAAACAGAGCCCTCAGGTGACCAAAAGCCCTGTCCGCCTCAGCCGACCACTGCAAACGTACCGGTCCCCCCTTCAGCAGTGAGGTAATGGGAGCCGCTACCTGACCAAAACCCCGGAAAAACCTCCGGTAGTAATTGGCAAACCCTAGAAACCGCTGCACCTCCTTTACCGTGGTGGGAGTCGGCTAATTACTCACGGCTGAAATGCTGTCACTCTCCATCTCCACCCCCGAGGTGGAAATGCGGTACCCTAGGAAGGAGACGAACTGTTGGAAGAACAGGCATTTCTCAGCCTTGACGTACAGGTCATGCTCCAACAGTCGACCAAGCACCCTGCCAAACAGGGACACATGCTCGGCGCGTGTAGCGGAGTATTTCAGAATGTCATCAATATACACCACTACACCCTGCCCGTGCAGGTCCCTGAAAATCTTGTCTACAAAGGCTTGGAAGACTGATGGAGCATTCATCAACCCGTACGGCATGACGAGGTACTCATAATGCCCTGAGGTCATACTGAACGCCGTCTTCCACTCGTCTCCCTCCCGGATACGCACCAGATTGTAAGCTCTCCTGAGATCTAGTTTGGTGAAGAAGCGCGCCCCGTGCATTGACTCAATCGCAGTGGCGATAAGAGGTAGCGGGTAACTGTACCTCACAGTGATCTGATTTAGGCCTCGGTAGTCAACACACGGGCGCAGACCTCCCTCCTTCTTCTTCACAAAAAAGAAACTCGAGGAGGCGGGTGAAGTGGATGACCGAATATACCCCTGATGCAGGGATTCGGAGACATATGTTTCCATAGCCGCCGTCTCCGCCTGTGACAGGGGATACACGTGACTCTTGGGAAGTGCGGCGTCTACCAGGGGATTTATTGCACAATCCCACCGTCGATGGGGTGGTAATTGAGTCGCCTTCTTTTTGCACAAGGCGAGAGCCAAATCGGCATATTCGGGGGGAATGCGCATGGTAGAGACCTGGTCTGCACTTTCCACCGTAGTAGCACCAACGGAAACCCCTAAACACCTCCCTGAGCACTCTCGCGACCACCCCGTGAGAGCCCTCTGTTGCCATGAAATGGTGGGGTCATGACGAGCTAACCAGGGAAGGCCTAGTACCACGGGAAACGCAGGAGAGTCAATGAGGAAGAGACTGATTCTCTCTTTGTGACCCCCCTGCATCACCATGCCCAGGGGAATGGTAGCCTCCCTAATCAACCCGGACCCTAATGGTCGACTGTCCAGAGCGTGAACTGGGAAAGGCCTAACCACTGGAACAATAGGGATCCCTAACCTATGGGTGAATGCTCTGTCGATAAAATTCACAGCTGCGCCTGAATCGACGAGCGCCTTATGCTGGGAATGCGGGGAAAACTCAGGAAAGTAAACATGCACAAACAGGTGTACAACAGAGGGCTCTGGATGAGAGTGGTGCAGGCTCACTTGGGGCGACGCCAGAGTGCACTGCCTGCTGCCTCGACCCCTAAAGGAACCATCCTGGCACCGACCAGCAGTGTGACCTCTGCGACCACAGATGGTACACAGATGGTACACGTGAAGGCCCCTCCTCCTGCCTCCCTGAGCGCAGCACCTCCCAGCTCCATAGGCACCGGAGTGGTGGTGCTGGGAGGGGGAATCGATTATCCAACCGAATGGACAGGTCCACCAGCTGGTCGAAGGTGAGGGTGGTATCCCTGCAGGCCAACTCCCGACGGACATCCTCGTGCAGGCTGCAGCGGCAGTGGTCGATAAGGGCCCTGTCGTTCCATCCCCCACCCAGAAAGTAAATTAAGTCTGTTTTTTTACATCCATTGTGAATGACAACAGTTCTTTTCTCAACGTGAAAAATCTTTCCAACACTCCCCCTCCACAACCACCAAGCCTCGGTGTGAAATATAACTTTGTCATACTCTGATCCCATATTCTCCACATTGTATTGTGAACAAGTTTACGCTCAAAGTTACCTGCTGCAGTATATCTCCGAGTTCTGTGCTCAGCTCTTTTGCCGCCAGTTGCTCTCAGTGTATCATACAATGCGTCCATATGCCAGAGGAGGACATATTCATAACTAGAGTGCAGAGGCCTGCTCGCCATCCCGCCATAGATATAGCCAATCAGCACACTGAACATCCCTGTGCAGTTTCATGCTCGGGAATTGTGAGACAGAACAATTTGTCCTCGTAAATAGCGTCCCTCTACATGTATAGCCAACCTGGTCTCAGAGCATTTCATATTATTCTGTACGTAAATGTGAGACACTCCATATAGTTTGGATATGTTACGTTTGTTATGGTTAAATAAGACAGATGGTTACTTAAGGCAAAAACGAAAGCGGAGTGGTTGGTCGGGGTGGCTGGGTTGGTGTATAACACTAATGTCTAGCAACCCAAAGGTTGTGAGTTTGAATATTATCATACAAAGGGAGTGTCTCATACAGAATAATACGAAATGCTCGGAGACCAGGTTGCAGCCGCAAACAAAAGTCAATGCATGGGCATCTGGGCCCTCACAGCTAATGTCCATTTGGAGAGCATAAGCTGAGGTGTTAAAGATGTTCAGTGAGAGTCTCCTCTTGATTGCTAGCAATAGCATAAATTATAGACACATGCACATTTGTGGCCTGCTGGAGGTCATTTTGCAGGGCTCTGGCAGTGCTCCTCCTTGCACAAAGGCAGAGGTAGCGGTCCTGCTGCTGGGTTGTTGCCCTCCTACGGCCTCCTCCACGTCTCCTGATGTACTGGCCTGTCTCCTGGTAGCGCCTCCATGCTCTGGACACTACGCTGACAGACACAGCAAACCTTCTTGCCACAGCTCGCATTGATGTGCCATCCTGGATGAGCTGCACTACCTGAGCCACTTATGTGGGTTGTAGACTCCGTCTCATGCTACCACTAGAGTGAAAGCACCGCCAGCATTCAAAAGTGACCAAAACATCAGCCAGGAAGCATAGGAACTGAGAAGTGGTCTGTGGTCACCACCTGCAGAACCACTCCTTTATTGGGGGTGTCTTGCTAATTGCCTATAATTTCCACCTTTTGTCTATTCCATTTGCACAACAGCATGTGAAATGTATTGTCAATCAGTGTTGCTTCCTAAGTGGACAGTTTGATTTCACAGAAGTGTGATTGACTTGGAGTTACATTGTGTTGTTTAAGTGTTCCCTTTATTTTTTTGAGCAGTGTATTTAACCAGGTAGGCCAGTTGAGAACAAGTTCTCATTTACAACTGCGACCTGGCCAAGATAAAGCAAAGCAGTGCGACAAAAACACAAAGTTACACATAAACAAACGTACAGTCAAATAACACAATAGAAAAAAATCTATGTACAGTGTCTGCAAATGTAGAAGAGTAGGGAGGTAGGCAATAAATAGGCCATAAAGGTGAAATAATTACACTTTTCCATTCACACTGGAGTGATAGATGTGCAGGTAGAGATACTTGGGTGCAAAAGAGCAAGAGGGTAAGTAATAATATGGGGATGTGCTATTTACAGATTGACTGTGTACAGGTACTGTGATCGTAAGCTGCTCTGACAGCTGATGCTTAAAGTTAGAGAGGGAGATATAAGACTCCAGCTTCAGTGATTTTTGCAATTCGTTCCAGTCATTGGCAGCAGAGAACTGGAAGGAAAGGCAGCCAAAGGAAGTGTTGGCTTTGGGGATGACCAGTGAAATATACCTGCTGGAGCGCGTGCTACGGGTGGGTGTTGCTGACCAGTGAGCTGAGATAAGGCGGGGCTTTACCTAGCAAAGCCTTATAGATGACCTGGAGCCAGTGGGTTTGGCGATGAATATGTAGTGAGGGCCAGCCAACGAGAGCATACAGGTCGCAGTTGTGGGTAGTATATGGGGCTTTGGTGACAAAACAGATGGCACTGTGATAGACTACATCCAGTTTGCTGAGTAGAGTGTTGAAGGCTATTTTGTAGATGACATGGCCGAAGTCAAGGATCGGTAGGATAGTCAGTTTTACGAGGGTATGTTTGGCAGCATGAGTGAAGGAGGCTTTGTTGCGAAATAGGATGCCGATTCTAGATGAAATTAGATGAAATTATAATTTAACTACAGCGACAGTGAGAGACTAGGCCTACTCGAAAGAATAGATAGACTACACAAAGACCTACCACTTTCAAAGACTGTGGCTACTTCAAAGTTATTTGTTCAGTTCAGTTTGCTGATTCTTGTACTGGTCTATAGCCTAGATTTGTTTACTCGGCACTGTAGGCAGCCATGTTCCCTCCAAAATACAGATTTTTCAAGAAGACACGTGATGTGTTACAGCTGGTAAACTGGGCAGCTAGGTCTGTGGACACATGCATTGTTACCTTCTGTTGTGCTTTGTCACTTCATAGTATTGACATAGGCTAGGCCAGTGGTTTCCAACCCGTTGTCTGGCCTACTGCAGTAGGTCTGCGGTTATTTAAAAAAATATATATTATAAGATTTTTGTAAAGATTTCGATCACACACTATTTGGATAGTTCGGATAGTCCAGCTCTACAGATAGTCATACTATTAACAAACAATCTATTGACAAGCAAATGCTTGCTAAGGTTACGGGTTAGGGTTAGGTTTAGAATAAGGGTTAAAGTTAGGTTATAGGGCTAGGGTTAGGGTTAAGTTTAGGGTTAGGATAAGGGTTGAGGTTAGAGTTAGGGCTAGAGTTAGGTTTAGTAGATAGTTAGTTGAAATGTTACTGATAGAGCATCTACAGATTGACTATCCAAATAAATTGTTACCAAGATTTATTTAAAAAATGTTTCTCACAAAAATAATAACAGTTGGAAGTATTAGGTCTAATGGTATCGTAAGCGATTTTACATGACTTTCCACAAGGCAATTTGTTTATAATAATAATAATACTCCTTTAATTTGTTACACTCACGGCTGAAATTAACTCAATTTGACTGCCAAGATATTTTATGTGTAAAAGCGCAGTGCAGTAAAAAAAAGAAGATATTTCCACACTATGAGATAAAAAATAACGAAATTAGATTGAAATTGAAATAACACATAACAGAAAATTATGATAATGTCCTTTTCACCAGAAGCAGGCGTGCGGAGAAAGCAGAGCGAGGCTGGTGTAAAGGATGGATCAGGCAAAGTAGTGACTGTATGCTAGCAGGATAGTCCATCTCTCCAATCATCTTTGCTTTTAGTGATGTTGTGTTTCCATAAGTGGATGAATTGGTCTAATTTAGCATGCAAATGAGCTAGAAAAAAGTGAACAATGAAAACATTTTTATTGTTTTGTGTGACTACAGCGCAAGCAATAAAACGCAAAAATAGAGACATTCTAATTGAGCCAGGCGTTAAAGCGGACAACCCGCCCACCCCTGGCTTCAGTTGGGTCATTATAATTCAAAACAATGCATTCTAAAATATATCACAAACGCCTCACACACTCGCCTTTGGTGAGTTTAGGCCATAACAGCTGTTTGAAAAACTTATGCTGGCATTTCAGCCTGTTCAGGTCGGATGGAAGTTTTGGCCCACATCATGACGTCACAATGTGATTGGATTACAATAGACCAATGACTGTTCATCTGGGTAAGGGTGTGTGCTCTAGACCATCCTATCAGCTAATCAGGGCTGTTTATTACATCAATATCTTCAAATGTGTTTCCTAACGCCCACATGATCAGACGGAACATTTCAAGGGTGAAAGGAGGCTCAGGGAAACAAATGATAAAAAATATATGTTGAAGTTATTTTAATTAAATAAACAGACAGTGATTTATTAGACATCTTTAAAAAATAAAACTACAAAGACTGTATGTGCCTTAAAAATATCATGCCATTCTACAAATTGTAAGAACCGACGCTGATGATGAGAAGCAGGTACGGAGAGTTGAACATTTAATTTAGCACAGACATGGAACAGGACAGGAACAGCGTCAGAACCGGGTGATACAAAGACATACGACAATTAAAGCTGAAGCGGGGAACAGAGATGGGGAACAGACAGATATAGGGGAGGAAATAACACAAGTGATTGAGTCCCGGTGAGTGCAATGAATCGCTGATGAGCGTGACGAGGGAAGCAGGTGTGCGTAATGATGGTGGCAGGAGTGCGTGAAGCTGGGCAGAGAGCGGAGAGCGGGAGCAGGCGTGACACAAATTGTGGTCCTTGAGATTTTGATAGTGATTTGGTTGTCCCCCGCAACAGAAAAGGTTTGGAACGGCTGTGCTACGCTACTGTAGTGAACCACTTACGTTACTATCTGTTACACACCAGAACATTTCACTCTAGGTTTACAGTCTAACTCAATCTAATTGTGATGGCAATTCAAATGCTTACATTTTTCCTCAAAATAGGACAGAACACCTCATTTGGATGACTCTGATATTCAGTGTTTGTGATGGAATGGTATGTTGAAGAAACCTTAATTATAATGCAATATTTATTCTGCTCTAACATAGGCATAAATCATTCCACAAGCTAATCTTGGTCTATTTTTGCAAACACAACAACATTATGCCTCTTATTAAAGTGGATATATTTATTAATATGAACAAATTGCTTTTGAAATTACACAGCAAAAAATATATGTATTTTTTGAGGGTTTGGTTAATAACAGATCTACAGACAAGGTTGAAGAGTCACTTTATTTACAAAAATACTGAGAACCAAACAGTCCAGGGAGAGAAAGCGTGAGGGATAATTCCTACAACAGCAGCTAATGACTCCGTTCTACGTCTGTAGACCGTAGCACATCTTGTGTGAATATGCAAACATTAAGACATAGTGTTAGTCGTGTCTGAGCCATGATCTTAGCGTAAGTGTGTGTTGTTGTTGCTGCATTATGCTTGTGTCCGGTAGTACGGTGGCAGTCTGGGCTCCAAGCAGCAGAACAGTATCGTTTACTTTCTGCGGACCGTTTTACCCTTCTTGGAGCTATAAAACGTCAGAAAGACAGAGAAACAGAGTGAGACATCCCATGAAGAGACAATTAATGCACATTTTAATCTATAAATAAAGACTTACATTGACTTTAAGTTACTGAATTGACGTCCAAATTACTTTAGATATGGATGCAAATGTGTGAGTTATGCTGTTCTAATGTTAATATTATAACATTGGTCTAACTAACAATCATCAATCACAACAGACCACTCAAAACAAATCATGGAGTTGTCATGCTTATCCTTTTCACACACCATGCAGCACTTACCATGGACTGGAGGTGATGATGGAATGATTGAAAGCAAAGGAAATATTACATGATTCTCTCACTGACCCGGGTGTTCTATACCACTGTGCACGTGAGGATTCATGGAGTATTTTCTGTCTTTATGGAGGAAATTATCTCTTTTCACATCCTATGGCTATCAGGCTAACAGCCAGTCCTTGGTGGCAGTAAAACACATGATAGCTTCGAGAAATTAGAATGCAACACTGAGAGAGCAAAGAAACAGCAGTCCAAAGCTCAACGTTGAAAGCACACTATTTAGTAATTGGACAGCCATTTCATTGACTTCACAATGAAGAAATTTAAAGTTACCTCAGGATCAGATTTGATGCTTTCATATATTTTCTTTGCTTTTGAATCATTTGACAATGTGACAATACCCACAACGTAGAACACATGGACCAAAGAGAACCAGAGCCTTATACAGTACATTCGGGAAGTATTCAGATCCCTTGACTATTTCCACATTTTGTTACGTTACAGCCTTATTCCAAAATTGATTAAATAAATGTTTTCTCTATCACAGTGCCATCCGTTTTTATGGTAGAGTGGCCAGACGGGAGCCACTCCTCAGTAAAAGGCACATGACAGCCTGCTTGGAGTTTGCCAAAAGGCATCTAAAGACTCTCAGATCATGAGAAACAAGATTCTCTGTTCTGATGAAACCAAGATTTAAGTCTTTGGCCTGAATGGCAAGCATCACGTCTGGAGAAAACCTGGCACCATCCCTACGGTGAGGCATTGTGGTGGCAGCATCATGCTGTGGGGATGTTTTTCAGCGGCAGGGACTGGGAGACTAGTCAGGATCGAGGGAAAGATGAACGGAGCAAAGTACAGAGAGATCCTTGATGAAAATCTGCTCTAGAGCGCTCAGGACCTCAGACTGGGGCGAAGGTTCACCTTCCAACAGGACAATGACCCTAAGCACACAGCCCAGACAATGCAGGAGTGGCTTCGGGACAAGTCTCTGAATGTCCTTGAGTGGCCCAGCCAGAGCCCGGACTTGAACCCGATCGAACATCTCTGGAGAGACCTGAAAGTAGCTGTGCAGCGACGCTCCTCATCCAACCTGACAGAGCTTGAGACGATCTGCATAGAAGAATGGGAGAAACTCCCAAAATACAGGTGTGCCAAGCTTGTAGCGTCATACCCAAGAAGACTCGAGGGTGTAATCGCTGCCAAAGGTGCTTCAACAAAGTACTGAGTAAAAAGGGTCTGAATACTTTTGTAAATGCGATATTTCAGAGTTTATTCTCAATAAAAAACATGTTTCTTCTTTGTCATTATGGGATATTGTGTGAGAATTGATGAGGGAAAAAAACGATTTCATCAATTTTAGAATAAGGCTGTAACGTACCAACGTTTTGAAAAAGTCAAGGGGTCTGAATAGATTTCAAATGCTCTGTATATTCCAAAAAATAAGGTTTGAGACTTACATTACTTACATTACAGCTCAGGAACGTGATGCACAAGAACTTGGCTTTCTTTGTTGACATCCAATAAGTCTGTCATCTTGAACCTGGTTGTCTATATCCTTTGCGATTTGGATTGTCAGTGTCTACTGTATATGTGTTTTGCCAAAGGTATAAGAGTAGTGCTTGTGTTTATGTCCAAAGGGCCAAGAGTATTAAATAAGTCATGTCATAGCAAATTCAGAATGAATGGCTGGCTATGTTTGCCAATACAGTAACATGAATGTCAATCTTGTTCTATAGCAAACTGGTTTCTTCTGTCAGATAGTGAAGGGAGAGATAAACTCAATAGCATTTCATCTCATTGGTGGATTCTAAACTGTAATGTTTTCAGCCATGAACTTACATGAACTGTCCTAAAAACAGTTTTGGCAGAATGATATAGGGGTGGAAGCTACATTACTTACTGTTTCTGTAACATGTCATTGCGGTTCCTGGGAGTGATAACCTGGAAATGACACATTTAACAGCACATTTTACAGGAGACTGACTGACTGACTGATTGACTGAGGCTTTACCTTGGGACTGAGGAGCCCCAATGCTCTCCTTTCTGTGGACTGAATGTCCTGTGGCCAGGGGTTGCCTGCTGTATATGGCAGTATAGGGAAGACCGGACACACACCTAGCCTACCAGACACTCTTACTGAGGACGGGACACCCTAAACTAGACCCTTGCAGACTGCTGCTGTATGAGAAGATTGATATTGTCTTGGGTTTCTGCACTTAGCCTAATCAAAGAGGGAGAATAAAAAATGAATAGGTTTTTATTGATAAAAAAAATAGGACACTGAGAGCATGTGAATAGTTAGACTAGTTGTCTGTGTGTATGTGTCAGTATTAACTCCCCAAATTGCCAAGAATAGAGAGTTTAAGGGAGGAGGACATGCTAGACATGATTAGCCAGACACTACCACTACTGAGTTTTTGTCACTTCTTTCAGTGGGAATGAAATCCAGACAGAATCACTTACCTGTGAATCACACCATTTCTTAAGACTTGACTAGTGACTGGCTTTTAGCTCAGCAGTTCTCTATGGGTCTATGATGGGGTCTCAGTCTAAAGTGCTCGCACATAGACACACTCTAATACCTCTGTAGCATGTCTCAGAATGACATGGTACAGTATGCCATGTGTCATAACCTGTCTGTAACATGGAGTGTTCAACCTGAACACTCCAATTTGATGTCTTCCATGGTGTCTCCTCGATCGATCATTGAGCCTTTTGCTCTGTTTCAGTCGCCACTGTGTTAAGTTTCACATGCAACTTTCTCATTAAGTTTCAGACCATGCACCGCAGTGGCGCTGCAGAGCCCCCTGAGCTGTGACAACTGTCCAGCTATACTTACAATTTACTCAGCTCCTCCACTCTCTTACGCAGGGTTGTGACCTGGAGGAGATATCAAAGCAGAGTTGCGTTCATATCTGAGAGGCCGTGACTGAGGCCACCAAGCAGATGGTGAGACTTGATTTTACTCAGGTAAGACTTTGAATTTTCCAGGGTATCTAAAGATACAATATCTTACAGGGTGTCTTACATGACCCATGTCTGTAACAACCTAAGGAAAAACTGATAATGTGGTGACTGAGCTAGACGTTTTATCAGGTGACGGTTAATAACAGTACCGTCCGTACTGCCACAGGGGAATGCGGTCGTGTCCAAAGGTATATGCTCTAAGAACGGAGCCAGTCATATTATCAGCTTAGCTCTTGTTTAGAGCGAGTGAAATGAAAAGATTAAGTCATTTACTTGAATGTAATGTGTCTTTAAAATATATCACAAGGCGCCCCACAATTCTTTCAGATGTGCATATTGCTGTATGTATGTATGTATGTATGTATGTATGTATGTATGTATGTATGTATGTATGTATGTATGTATGTATGTATGTATGTATGTATGTATGTATGTATGTATGTATGCATCACTGGGATAACTTACAGTATATTTCTCTTTTCTTTAACCAGGTCATCGGATACATACCTCATACTTCTGCCTCTTCAGCCTCTCGATGTGGTCAAACTTCTCAGACTCCAGTGTCTGCATCCATTCATGCAGCTCCTTTGCCTTCTCCCTAGAGCAGAGCAAGCAAGAAGACTCTGTGAGTTCAAACTCTCTGTGGAGATTCCATATTTACACCTGAGGTTGAATACTTGATTGTGATTGGCTGAAGGTTGTTCTTAAAGTGCATTCATTTCAGATACCGAGACAGTTGCAAAAGCTATTGTACTTGTACCTGACTTTTCCCGTTGTAGGCCTGATTCTCCTTGCCAAAACAAAACACTACGCACACCGTACTGTACAAAAAGCCCAAGTCGGTTACTTGAACTGTTTCTTACTTCAGTTTCTCTTCATTCAGATGGTCGATGTTCAGGGCCTTGCGTCTGCCTGCCAGGATCTTCTTCTTCTTCTCTCTCTCAGTTTCCTTCTTCCCACCTCTCTTTGAGTCAGCCTGTTACAAATGAATGGCAGTGGTTACAAGGGGCAAGTCCATCGATCACACACGTACACACATAACTCATTGTTTTTTTTCATGTTTTTTTTCTGAATTACATGTTATATACAAGTACGTGATATTTGTTCTATTCATAACATATGGTTCTGTGAAGACTGGCTGGTCGCTAGGTCACCTTCTGCAGATGGCTGCTGTAGTTGGAGCCCATGCTGGACAGGGCAGACTTCTTCTTTGCGTCCTCATCAGCCTTCTTCTTGGTATCTGCCTCCTCCCTCTTCAGCCTCTCCTCCTGTATGAGAGATCACAGCACAAAGTCAGTGCGTTGTAGTTGTAGGTCACATGTTGACAGAACGCTGATAGTTGAAGAAAACTCGGAGGGGTCGATAGTGGTCCCCGGCGGAGGACACAAACCTCACGTCTCGCCGCGCGCTCCTTCTCCTTCTCGCTACGGATCCTGTTCTGCTCGGCCCTCTCAGCCCTACGCTTCTCCTGCAGACGGACACACAGATACACATGGTTGGTTGTATTACCTTTGGTCACCAGTGGGCACTGCAGTGTCTTATCATTTTGTCATGGTTGTATTCCCCAGGAACTAAATGTTAGCAAGCAGGAGTGAACTACCTGAACTTGTCCAATAAGAAAACCTTGATTTTATTTACGACCTTGTATTAATTTTCAAATTTGACCCATGTGTATGCAGAGTGATGTCATTTACTCATTCTTACTCACAATTCTTTCTTTGAGGGCGATGAGCTCTTCCTCCTCCTTCTTTCTGTGCTCAAAGTGAGCATCGATCAGGCCCTGCAGCTCAACAAGATCCTTGTTCTGACGTTTTTTCTGCATGTCCTGTAAGGTTAGGAAGTAGAGCCATGTGTTAAGTACATGTCGTCAACTCTGACATTAGCCCTGGTATTATCCAGCCAGCTGTCTCCAGATGGTCATGATGTATGGAGGGCTACTTACGTCAAAGTCCACTTTATCGCCATCAGGAATCTTTGGTACCCTGAGAAGTGTCAATATAAAAATACAGTGAATCTATGGGTAGTAAAATAATATAAATAAATAACATTTAATTTTTACGCACGTAATAAAAAATGTATAATGTTAGGGGTAATGCAACACTGTAAGACAGCAGAAAATTTCAAATATTTTTATTTTTTATTTTTTACTGTCACTGTTTTGTTTTCTGTTGCTTTTGTTATGTTTTATGTCATCTTGTTTGTAATGAAATATTGATGTGATGTTGACCTGAAATAAGGACAATGCAATAATAACAAAAATATATATATGTGTCGGGGGGCTAGGGTCAGTTTGTTATATCTGGAGTACTTCTCCTGTCTTATCCGGTGTCCTGTGTGAATTTAAGTATGCTCTCTCTAATTCTCTCTTTCTCTCTTTCTTTCTCTCTCTCGGAGGACCTGAGCCCTAGGACCATGCCTCAGGACTACCTGGCATGATGACTCCTTGCTGTCCCCAGTCCACCTGGCCGTGCTGCTGCTCCAGTTTCAACGGTTCTGCCTGCGGCTATGGAACCCTGACCTGTTCACCGGACGTGCTACCTGTCCCAGACCTGCTGTTTTCAACTCTCTAGAGACAGCAGGAGCGGTAGAGATACTCTTAATGATCGGCTATGAAAAGCCAACTGACATTTACTCCTGAGGTGCTGACTTGCTGCCCTCTCGACAACTCCTGTGATTATTATTATTTGACCATGCTGGTCATTTATGAACATTTGAACATCTTGGCCATGTTCTGTTATAATCTCCACCCGGCACGGCCAGAAGAGGACTGGCCACCCCTCATAGCCTGGTTCCTCTCTAGGTTTCTTCCTAGGTTTTGGCCTTTCTAGGGAGTTTTTCCTAGCCATCGTGCTTCTACACCTGCATTGCTTGCTGTTTGGGGTTTTAGGCAGGGTTTCTGTACAGCACTTTGAGATATCAGCGGATGTAAGAAGGGATATATAAATACATTTGATTTGATTTGATATCTAAAAAAAGAAAGAAACATTCATATTTGGTGCGTTAGGCCTATATAGAATAAGACAGCTGGAGGCTTTGACTACCACAGTTAAGAATGTAGTATTTGTTTTATGAGAGATTGAAATGGAAATGGAAATATGAAGGCAGTCATTTCTATGTAGTAATCCTACACATCTAGAAATGTGTACAAACAAATGAGGGGTTACATGAAATGATGACTTACTTGAACTGTGGCTTTTGGGCTGTTTATTAAGAAATGAAGAGGAGGACAAGTACATGTTATTGGGTTAGATATGTACAAATCAGCATAAAGCAAATGAGTAATTATCAGGCAAAAAAGATTCAGGCATTACTTGAATGAATATTTGATTGTTTCTACATTAAATGGAGGAAAAAAATGGATCTGCGGTAGATACTGCAGAAATGCCTGGCTTTCAATTTGAGGTGGTGGATGTTTGTTAGTGCTATGAAAATCAGCAGAGAAATAACCACCAAAAGAAAAATCAAAATCTCAGCTATTGACTTTACATAAACAGCTTTGCACACACAATTGAAGAATGTGAACATGTGTTACGTGTGCTTGATTTCATTCTAGTGTTCAAGTCTACTTATATTACAGGAAAATAGTATAATAACAAATATTCCTGCTGAAAGACAAGCAAAGGGTTTAACTTTAAAAGAGAAATGTTATAACTGTGTAATGTTTATCGTTTGACCCGCACACCATTTTTCACAAGCAAGACAACAGAGATTTCATTGTTAGAAGAGCATGTTCTTTCTCTTGTTATGTGTTTGGTACATGCCGTGCTAATAATGAGTAGGCACAGCAGGGAGGGGTGAACAGTGGGGTCACTGCGCGGTTAAGCAAATGTTAGCATTTCATATTCTTCCATCCTTTTTCTTATTTCTTTCCCAAAATACACCATTTAAAAATGGATTTGATTAACTGATGTGTAGTTTTTCTTTGTCCTACCAGTCAGCCAATTTCACGGTAATTCTAGATCTGACAAACAGGTATGACAGAGCAGACATTCCCCCAATACAGCGAGACCTCAGACCTGGGACATGGACAATATATACATACGCATTCCTATATACCAACCAGAGTGACACAGATAATTAATCTTTAATCAACATACCTTCCTCTTCAACGACCTCTGCATGCAGCAAGCAATGAAAATAAAAGCAAAATGAACAGCGTTAGCAATGGCAACAAGGGTTGACTAATAAGCCATAGGCTGCATACTCTACCTAAGCTTCAGCATTTGCGTCATCTCATTTTAATATTTCAACTGGAAATGACACTTTGTCGGGCTAAGCACTATGATTTACTTTAGCGCAACACTTCAGCAGTTTGTGGAAGTACAATAATGAATTTGTGAACGTGTCTCACACAAAAGCGCCTCAAAGTATCGTTCAGTTAAAACTAGAATCCTTAGTTGAAACAAAAAGAGAGTGGCACCCAGCCTCTGTTTGGGTAAAAGCTGAGGGATGGGACTGGAGAAATGTAACCACTCTCAGATTCATAGACAGTGCTATTGATTCAACGACTGACCATCCATGATATAAAAATTACAGTTTTAACCATGTTTGGAAGCTATACAGTCTCTTTACATTTACATTGTTTACAAACATTGGAGTAAAAGCTTATATTTTGGGTTCTGATGAGGTACAACAGTTGAACTAAGCTCAAGCATAAGTTATATTCTTCAAGAATCAATGGGTATACACTGAGTATACCAAAAATAAGGAACACCTTTGACAAGGTGTCAAAAGCATTCCATATGGATGCTGGCCCATGTTGATTCCAATGCTTCCCACAGTTGTGTCAAGTTGGCTGGATGTCCTTTGGGTGGTGGACCATTCTTGATATACACGGGAAAGTGTTGAGAGTGAAAAACCCAGCAGCCTTGCTGGCACCTACTACCGTACCCCTTTCAAAGGCACTTCAATATTTTCTCTCGCCCATTCACCCTCTGAATGGCACACATACACAATCCATGTCTCAATTGTCTCAAGGCTTAGAAATCCTTCTTTAACCTGTCTCCTCCCTTTTATCTACACAAATTGAAGTGGATTTAACAAGTGACATTAATAAGGGATCATAGCTTTCACCTGTATTTACCTGGTCAGTCTGTAATGGAAAGAGCAGGTGTTCTTAATGTTTTGTACACTCAGTGTATATCATTAATTTATACCTCCAAAAAATGTAGCAACTAAGGATTCTAACTTTAAGAAGGGACTGTCACAACAAACAAATGTTCAGAGTGCATGTACAGTATAATCAGGATTATGCCTTTTCAGGCTCATAGTAGAAGCACAGGGGTATTTTTGCTCCTTTTAGAGTAACGAGAATAAACAGTGCAGGATATCTACTATATTTTGATACACTGATGTTGACTTACATTAGTGATCATAGCTTAGAGTTGGAAGTCTAATGCGTATATACATATAGACAACAATTGTATTGCTGTATACTAAAAAAAATGCTGGGTTGTTTGGTTGACCCAACTGCTTGGTTGCAGGCAGTTTGGCTGTTTTCTTTAAAAAGAGCCAGATTGGATTGTTGATTCTGGGTTATTGGTGCTGGTTTATTGAGATACAATGCCTTCAGAAAGTATTCAAACCCTGTGACTTACTCCACATTTTGTTGTGTTACAGCCTGAATTCAAAATGAATTCACTGTCTTCTTGGAAAAACAACTCCATTGTAGATTTGACCTTGTGTTTTAGTTTATTGTCCTGCTGAATTAATCTTCCAGTGTCTGGTGGAAAGCAGACTGAACCAGGTTTTCCTCTAGGATTTTGCCTGTGCTTAGCTCCATTCCGTTTCTTTTTATCCTGAAAAACTCCCCATTCCTTAACGATTATAAGCATACCCATAACATAAATGCAGCTACAACTATGCATGAAAATATGGATAGTGGTACTCAGTAATGGGTGTATTGAATTTGTCCCAAACAAAAAACTTTGCATTCAGGGCAAAAAGTTAATTGCGTTGCTACATATTTTGCAGTATTAATTTAGTGCAAACAGTATGCCTGTTTTGGAAAACATTTATTCTGTACTGGCTTCCTTCTTTTCACTTTTTCAATTAGGTTGGTATTGTGGAGTAACTACAATGTTGTTGATCCATCCTCAGTTTTCTCCTATCACAGCCATTAAACTCTGTAACTATTTTAAAGTCATCATGGACCTCATGGTGAAATCCCTGAAAGGTTTCCTTCCTCTCCGGCAACTGAAATAGCAAGGACGTCTGTATCTTTGTAGTGTATTGATACACCCTCCAAAGTATAATTAACAACTTAACCATGCTCAAAAGGATATCCAATGTCTGCTTTTAATTTTTTTTACCCATTTACCAATAGGTGCCCTTCTTTGCGAGCCATTGGAAAACCTAGGTCTTTGTAGTTGAATCTGTGTTTGAAAACCACTGCTTGACTGAGGGACCTTATAGATAATTGTATGTGTGGGGTACAGAGATGAGGTAGTCACTCAAAAATAATGTTAAACACTATTATTGCACACAGAGTGAGTCCATATTATGCGACTTGTTAAGCAAATTGTTACTGCTGAACTTATTTAGGCTTGCCCTAACAAAGGGGTTTAATACTAATTGACATTTCAGCTTTTCAATTTTTATTAATTTACAATTGTTTTGAAAAACACAATTCCACTTTGAATTATGGGGTATTGTGTCTAGGTCAGTGACAAAAAATCTCAATTTAGTCCATTTTAAATTCAGGCAGTAACACAACAAAATCTGGAAAAAGTTGAGTGGTGTGTATACTTTCTGAAGGCACTGTATGATCAGAAGCGTTTAGAAGCGTACTTCAGTAGGGGCGTGGCTTACATATTTTTTTGCCAACCATGAGAGTAAAAGTAATTCCTGTTAATCTGTTCTGTTGTATAGTTATCACATGTTAAGGTTGAACATTGACATGATGAACAGGAATGAGATTTACTCTCACGGGTGGCCAATAAGAGCTGTCTGAATATTCACGGCCATAATAAGCCACGCCTCCTGAAAATAATTTAAGGATTACATACAATAAGACACAGCTGCTAGGTCACCCCAGCGTGAAAGTTAAAAATACCCAACTGATGGTTAAATTAACCCTTGTTTGGATAATCCCAACAACCCAACATGTTGGGTTATTCACGCAACCCAACTGGCTCGGTCAAAATAACCCAGTGTGTGTTCTGTCCAATATTTACCCAGCGCTGGTTGTTAGGTTCTTTTTAATCCAGCATTTTTTTGTGTATCAATGAGGCAGCAGTTTGCCCTAGGCCTAAAAGCAGCGAGAACGGAACAGGGAATTGGGCATATTTATTTGCACATTCTAAATGGGAACATATAACTAATAACATACAACTAATAATACAGTGCATGCATCCATTGTCTTGGCCAGCTATGAAGGGAAGGTACTACATTAAAGTAAATGTAGAACAAGAAAGTACACTAGGGATATATCCCATTATCGACACTAGCATACCACTTAAAATATGTCCAATGTATTGGATTCTAAGGGGTATGCTACTATGGACATTGGAACACATCCCTAGCTATATTAGTCTTAGGTCTGTCTGGCTGTAACAGGTGGAGCGCACTGCTGCATCTAAAAGGATGATAGAATACCCCATGCCAACATACCTTCCGCCTCTGGTTCTGGCTCAGGCTCTGCCTCTGGCTCGGGCTCTGGCTCAGGCTCTGCCTCTGGTTCTGGGGCTGCCTCTGGGGCCACTTCTACCTCTTCCTCTACCACTTCTTCTTCTACTACCTCTTCAACTACCTCTTCAACTACTTCTTCTGCTATGGCTACACAACATGCAGTGAGTAACCAGGGAGAGGAAGGTGAATGGAGAGGTTAATGAATGGAAGCATGAGAAAGAGGGTGAGTTATTTAGAACAGAAGAGAGATATGGAGGTTAAAAGAGGAGATGAGTTTATGGGCGTAACCACCGGGTGGCGCTATATGAGGCAGAGAAAATAGCAAGCAGGAGAAAGAGTTCAGGGGTCAATGAATAGATCTATAGAGGCAATACTGGACAATGTGTTGATGCTTCCTACATACAGGGACCTGAAATTGACCTTGCTTTGCTACTTTTCTACTATACAAACACTTCTGCCAATTACGAAGGTTTGTTTGCCGACGAGGTATCTTCTAATTTGGTATATCTAGTCTGACATGAGCCTGTAGTTTCTAACTCTGCAGATCAATCTTTTCTGCAATGACCATATTGTAAGTTCAAGTTAAAGTCTGATGAAGTAAGGTGAAGTGGTAGCATTAGCATTATCCAACATGCTATGAGGATCAAGAGCGACACAGCTGACAAATTAGTATAGATGACATGAACATTTTCATTGTCTGCGCGTCATTGTTTTTTACCTTCTCCCTCGCCTCCACGGATATAAACAAAAATTTCGGAGAAAGAAAGGAGTAAAACAATAGTATTACCAAAATAATCCGGCTGCATCCAATATATCAGTATATAATATAATATTTAGTATATATATTATATACTGTAAATATGGGTATAGTAGGGATCAATTGTATGCATACACAGTACAGTCCTCCATAGCTGATCAAATGGCAGTTCACAAAGTGCTGTTAAATCAGGTCTCTTGAGAAGGCTTTTGAGCAGACAAAACATGTCAAGGCCTGATAGTATAATAGGATTGATTTATCTCCCTCCATAAAGAGGAGATATGTATTTTTATTCAGACAGAATATGTACAAACTAGGAGGACAGTATAACTGTGAAAGGTCTAGATAGTTTCAGGGGCCTGTTGCTAACAGACTAGTGGATGTATGTGGTCTGACATTTAGAAAATAATTTAAAGGAATGCATTAATTCATTTTAAATGCATCATGCTCAATTTAGTTCATGGCCTGTTATCAACATTGGCTCCTGAAACCATTCATCAATAAGTCATGACTAAGTCATGGCCTTCTCTACATTTAAAGTATCGAAAATCAATGTATGCTGTTGTGCAATAGAGGGCAGTTTTGAACACAACTTGAAACCTAAGGAGTCAAGCCAAGTTTCTCCATTGCGTTTAACTATTCTACATTGAGGATCGAAATCAGTTAGGCATTGGTTAAAAAACATACAGAATGTTTCAGCATATGATTGAACAATTACCAATTGAAAATGACTAGGATAATGAAAAGATACAATAATGATACATGGCAATAATATAGTAATAATGTAACTTACCCTCGCTGTGAAAGGATAGAAAAAGGATAGAAAAAGATATTGCAAGTTTAGTCAGGCAGTCAAAACAACTCACCAAAATGAAATCTGGATGAGGTAATCATGATGATGCAAAATAATGCTGCAAATACTTACACTTCCTCTGTGTCAGACATGGTGACAGTGGACTTTGCACCTGAGGTGCAAAATGGGTACAAGGGTACAAGGGAAGAAAGAGAGACACTTTCACTAAGACGCCAAGGAGGCAACACTCAAGTCACTAGCATTATTTATAGCATGGGGTTATGATCGATGCCAGACTGTAAAATGTCTACTCCCATTACCAGAACCCAACCCTAATGGGGGAACATTTTGTCGACATTTTTGAATAAATTGTGGCACAGAGAAATTTGCTGAATTTGTAAAGGGATTTCTTTTGAATCTACAAAGCTCTAAACCCGCACATTTTTATGGCTGTTTTCTAATTAGTGTTAGGAAAATATACTAAAATTCAACACGCTGCCAATTCTGCTTCTCAGACGATAAATGAGAAGGCACCCACGCAAATATTCATGGCCTTTTTTTTTACCTCCCCCCCTCCCTCCCTCTTTCCCTGGATGCTAGAGTCATGTTCCATGAGACCACAGGTCAATGTGAAGGTCAAAATCTAAGGTCCAAATTCCATGCCTCAACATAGGTGCTAGAATACATGCATCTTTAGAAACATGACGATCTAACTCTTTATCAACATTTTAAAGGGATTCGGTCCCTTTTAGACCAATTTAGTAAGCCATGGCTAGCATTTTGCTTCTGATTTAGTTTTAGTTTTGCAACTTATTGTTATCTTGTCAGACAATGTATCATTATCTGATAAATCCCCAAAGTTACACATTTTGAATTGATTAGCGTGCATTACAAGGATGTTCACAAAACATTCACCTTTGCATTTGTAAACCATAACTTCTATAACTGGGCCACCCTAGAGACCTACTCACACATTACAACTATTCCTAAACAGACAGCTGCAAATGTCTTTAAGAAATGGGTCCAGGATCCGATTTCCAAAGCACAGATCAGGTTCTTTCTCTTGGAATAGTATCAGTAATTCCCATTTAATTTCCTTATGTGGACATCTCCCTCTCACATAGGCATTACAGGCACTTTTCCATGATTCCATTATGTCATATTAACTTGTTAAAGATACAAAACAAAAATGGGGACATAGGGAATAATGAAAGAACATGAAACTGTTTGACAATGTAAAAGACTGAAAGTCAAAGGTTGTTTCTTGAAATTACAATCATATTATCATAGCTATAGATTTCTGGATTGATTTCACAAATCAGGCTATTGTTCAATGGGCCCTGTAACATTAGTAGAGTGTCTATGTGTTTATCCTATAAGAATGGAAGGTTCAACGTGCCACCACGTTCTCATAGTTCACAGGTCTCCAGAATAACAGAATGTCACACCTTTCTCTCTATTAAACTATCACTGACTTTGCTGTGACGTAAAACACGCAAACATTTCTGTCCACTAGATATGTGTCCAGCTATCTGTTTACCATATCACAAAAGACCAGTATAGTGCTAACAATACTGTTCTCAACCCTAACATTGAGGTAACATGGAGCATATCTCTAAGATTCTCTCATCTTAGCCTCCATTTTGATTTAAACCATTGGATCAGCTCCACAACATAGCTACATGTCTTAGAGGGCCATTTTTAAATCCCAGTCTTGCGATAGCCTGTTGGAGCCAGGCCTCACCCCCAGAACAACAAGAACGGACTTTCACACCTATACCAGCATTTCTTGACACAAAATGTTGACACTTCATTTTACATGCCCAGTGGCTTTCAAGAATTATATTCTTGCAAAAAGAGACACCCACAATCTTGATCAAGTCAAGCTAGAAGCTTATGTAGAAACCTGTATGTTCCCTTCATCTGTCCCTATCCCCCTGGTGGGTCCTTTCACCCTTGACCTCAACATTACTATGGAGCAGCCGACTGCTTTAAAGCCTGAGTGTTCCAACACAGTGGCAGTGGTTTTGCACGTGTGGATTCAGCTGTTCTTGAAAGGAGACAGCTAGGGGGGCCCTGAGCTCTTAACGTTGCACTTGATCTGAAGCTTTTTATCTATCTATCTATCTTTCTCACTCACTCACTCACTCACTCACTCACTCACTCACTCACTCACTCACTCACTCACTCACTCACTCACTCACTCACTCACTCACTCACTCACTCACTCACTCACTCACTCACTCACTCACTCACTCACTCACTCCTCTTATTCCACTGACTCTCTCTTCCTTCCAACCACTCTCACTCTTTCTCTCTTACCTCAGAATAGCGGAAAGAAGAAGTGAGCTCCCTGGTGGCCGAGACTGGCTGTAAGGTTCTGCAGAATTACAACCCTGATTATGTCCTTCTGTTATACTGACACTTGATCCAAGGAAGGTCCCTATTGGACAAGGAAGCGTCGGAGGCGAGGCCCCAATGGGTATGTCTTGACGTCTTACACCCGGCACTTAATAAGGAAATGGATAAATTGTGGGGTAGGGAGGGAGGGTCAAGTTTGGAGAGGGACAGCCAACGCCCCTGTTGCTATATTTGCCATCACATTAGGCAAGCAAAATTAACCCAAGAGGAACGTCAGTCGAGGCAATCAGATGGTAGACTTGTTCCTTTCCCACAGGAGTGGGAGATCATATGGATTCTGTACATAAACATAATGTATGTCAATGGCCCGGTCAAATGAGGACAGGATCTGTGGACAGTCTGTACTTTACATTATTTGCTGAATCAACTTTCAGGGTCATCAGCAGCTTTAAAATAGTATTTGGACTGACCAGTGGGTCTAATTCACACAAATACAAGACACAGCCATAGTAATCTTCCCATTATAGCCTATTTATGAAGTATTCTATAATGGGAAGATTACTGTGGCTGTGTCTTGTATTTGTGTGCATTAGATTCTCACCAGGGCCCGTATCCACAAAGTGTCTCAGAGTAGGAGTGATGATCTAGGATCAGGTCCCCACCTGTCCATATAATCTTATTTATGATGATATGAAACTGATCCTAGATCAGCACTCATACCCTGAGAGGTTTTGTGGATACGGGCCCAGGGCTCTTAGAACTAACTGTCATGCTGAGAATGTTTCTCATTTTCTAGCTTCATTAAGACCCTTACAGATATGCGATATCATGAATTTCCCTCATTAACTGTGTTATGGGCGCCTGATTGGACTGATTTATTAGGCGGACCATGCTGTACACTGGCTGGAGCTGTGATTGGTTAACATTTCGGTCGAATTGGCAGAGAAAAGCTTCTTGAGCTGAGCTGGCTCATGCGTTCCTGCAGGGGGCGCCACTCTGAAAGAGTATTTTTCAGAGAGGAGGATCTGGTCGCCGCAGCGAGGGGTGGTGATATCTAAGGTGCTATGGCCACCCCCTGACTGGCTGACGGTCGCAGTTAGCGCGCTGTCACGACGGAGCACATTCTGAGTTTAGGGCTCAGATTTTATTTTTGGACTGCCATGGAGACTGGCCCTTCCATTTGTAGGAAGGGGGTATAGTTGCGCTCAACATGAGCCTTCCGCTCTGAAACTCCGGGCTGGGACAAGCAGGCAGCAGCCGGCCGACCCCCAAGCAGCAGTCACACAGGTAAATACACTACAATTTCTTTTCGACAGCTCGTAGTAATGTGTTTATGCTATTGGCTGGGTGGCAGAGCATTGAGACAGGTTTAGAGCTGTTGAAGCTGTATACTGTAGCCCCATTATGGCTAAAACTATTTGACATGTCTTTAAAAAACAAAGGGATTTTCGATGCAATGTTAAAGCTTTGTATTTCGGGTGTTGCATTCCAGGAGTCATAACTGGAACGAGATAATATCATGGTTAAAACAATAATGGTTTATGTTCTGATACTCCTACATGATACTCCTATACTACGTGTATATGTTAACCTATGAACATATAACACAGGGTGGTAGCATGTTTATTGTTGAAGTACAAGCTGGTACAGTGTTTTAAGTTGAATCTGTAAATGTTTTTGCTTTTTCTAATGTAAGGGGACTCCCCTGTCCAGCGTGTTTGTCAACGGTAGTAAGCATTACCTGGTAAGCTCAATGCTGTTATATTTGTATAGCTTTACTGATGATGTGCTCATAAACTAAATGCATGTGCATGTTTTTAGGGGTAGGGGATGGGAGATTTTTCTTCCCACCTAAGGTGGACACCCAAAAGCCATTGTATGATGCATGGCTATTATTACCCTTTCCTCTTTTGAACTTGCATCTTGGAGGTGCTCCAAAAGCCTAACCTACCAGAGCCTTAAAAGGATGACCCCCTCTCATGTATCAGGAGGCAGGTCCAGTCTCTGTTACTGTAGCAGAGTGGCCCCTTTAAAACATGATCAGAAGTGGCCTACATTTGTGTTTGACTACTAGTAGAGGCCTCAAACAGCCATACTCAACTGGTGGACCGCGGTCCGGATCCAGGACCCAGAACGGTGTCAATATGGACCGCGTGTACTGACTTGAACTCAGTCGGGCTTTCAACTTAATGCTGCTGAAAGTTGTAGTAGTAGAATGCACGAGGTGCAATTTCGAAATTTGGTAGTGCATAGTCAGTTTTCCTCTTGTCATGTCATTCACTGACAGACCTTAGAGAGCTATTTCTAACCTGTCAAAAATATCGAGTTGATCAATTACTAGCCCATGTTAGCTAGATAGGTAAGTTAGGCTAACCAGCAATCTAAATCTTGTAGTTATCATGACCATATTATGTGCCCCGGGGCCTCGACATGTCAAAATGTGTAGAATTGCAGGAAATGTGCTTTAAAACTGCACACTTTTCTCTCTGCCCCATGGCAAAATAGGTAGAATTGCAGCAAATTAGCTTTAAAACGGCATTTGTTTTGTCTATGATCAACAAGAGGGGTGTAAACAGTTTTAACAGTTTGGGGTCACATGGGTTGCGAGCTGGTTTTTTTCTCACTACACCAATAAAAAACAATATCCATCCGGACCTTTGCCACCAAGGACATTTGTGTGACAGTAACTTCTCAAATAGTAGTTTAGTGTCCCTGGCCTAAATCATACAAACCTACATAAAAAAAGATTTAAGTAAAAAGGTATTTGATATGCCATTATACATGCAATTTCTATTATTAAACCAGACAGAAGGCTGTGAGAGATAAATATGATATCCTGATTTGTAGGCTTATGACATTCCTTTTCAATCTAAATACAGCTATCAAGGTCTGAACTTTAAAACTTTTACAGCCATCAAGGTTTAAAAAAGATACGGGTCAAGATCTTCCAATGATATCATTTGTTTACTGTGCATAAAAAAAACTCTGACCTACTCAAATGACCATGACCACAAGTGACATCACGGGGGTCAAATGCTCAACATTCACTTTCACTCTCAATCAATACTTGGACCTGTAGGTTGCAGGCCAAGTATGGCTGCCAGTCAGACCTCACACTGTCACAGTAACAGTATCTAACTGCCCAGACTTCAGTGTCACAGTAATCCAGAATATAAAAACATGTGATATATCAGCAACATAGTTTTTGGTGAATTGTTTGATCTTTATTGGTAATTTGTACAGTAAACCCACATGCACAAGTGTCAGTGTCTTCACACATTACTTTCCCTTGTTGTTATGTACAGTACAGTAATTAGACCAATATATGCTCTTAGGTTCTATCTGATATGCATAAGCAGCCCCTCAGTTATTTTCTCGGTTATTGATTTACTGTCCCCTTCGAGTGAAAGTGATGCACCCTGCCTGTACAGGACAGGACTGAGCATCTATAGAAGGGAGCAGGTGATCGGCTGCCCTCTCTACTCTCTGCCTAAAATTAGGCCAAGGAACCTTCCAGTATCAGCTGTGAGGCCTTAATTGCAGTGTGTTAAACTTGACTGCCCTCCTTCGCTTTCCACTCACTACGCCTCTTTATCCTCTGCAAATGGCAGTTGTCTGGCTGCGTAAAATGTACTGATAAAAATGCTACTAACCAAATACAAACATCATCGTATAAAATGCTTTATTTCATGTTAGAAACAAATAGGTTTAAGGTAAAGAAAGTTTTAACACAAAAAGCAGAAATCACAATATTGTCACATTAGTAGCATAAGTAAGGATGTGGAAAAACCCCAGTGTGCAGCACTGAAAACAGAATCATGGTTAAATGGCAGGATCAAATGTTAGTATGTGTGAAATAAAGTGGAAATAATACAACAGACAAGCAATGTTCTCTTACCAGGTTATTCAGTTACCTCAAAACAATTTGGCATTTCAATTCAGAATTTAATGCATGTAAAAAAAGAGATGAATCGCTTAAAAGCTAGCCAGTGTAGCCTAGTGTTTAACACCATATTCATGCTGATGTCTGGATAATCTCTGTGCTCAAATAAATGCCAGAAGAAACACTAATTTTAAACATGATATTACAAATAACGGGCTCAGTGATTAAACTTCCCAAACCTGGAAATTGGACAAGAGTTACCATTTCATATTCTAAGCTTAGATCTTATGTTCCTTTCTGCATAACTTCCAACATACATGTAAATGCATTCACCTAATACTTTTCAATGGCATAAACAAAGAAGAGAAACAACCAGTGAGTAAAAAAAACATTCATACTGTATATACATAAACATATGTGACATATACTTTTGACAAGTAACCAAATATACACCGAGTGTACAAAACATTAAGGACACCTTCCTAATATTAATCCCTCCCCACACACACACTTTTGCCCCCAGAACTTTCTCAATTCGTCGGGGCATGGACTCTACAAGGTGTCAAAAACATTCCACAGGGATGCTGGCCCATGTTGACTCCAATGCTGCCCACAGTTCGTGTCAAGTTGGCTGGATGTCCTTTGGGTGGTGGACCATTCTTGATACACACCAGAAACTGTTGAGCGTGAAAAATTCAGGAACGTTGCAGTTCTTGACACAAACCGGTGTGTGAATGGCACACACACAATACATGTCTAAATTGTCTTAAGGCTTAAAAATCCTTCTTTAATGTGTCTCCTCCCCTTCATCTACACCTATTGAAGTGGCTTAAACAAGTGACATCAGTAAGGGGTCATAGCTTTCAACCTGGATTCCTCTGATCAGTCTATGTCAAGGAAACAGCAGATGTTCTTAATGTTTTGTACACTCAGTTTATGTCTGAAGATGAAATAGAATTGGGGAGTTCTCATTGCTTTGTACAAAGTGAATATACAGATACACAAAACAAAGCAACGGCTAACCTTTTGAAAAGTTCTCTAAAGTTACCTACTAAAGGTGGTAGGAAAGGTATAAAGGTTATGCTACTTCCGGATATCATCACAGGGCTTGCTGACAAGCTGACCGGTGTTGTTGAAGTTCATACCGTCTTGAGAAGAAAGTCTTTGCCACCAACACATGTTTTTCAATATTCACCATGGGGTAGGTCTGAAAAAGAAATAAAAAAGTATTCAGATGTTTGTTTACCAATGGTGTGTTGATTATGTTTTTGATGGTCAATGAATAAGTCAGCCACTGATCTACACTCTTAGAAAAAGTTTGGAAGACGAGGGTTCTTTGGAAGGCAAGGTTCTACATAGAACCCTTCTGAATTTGAATAAGCTTTTAATTGTATTTTTCTTTCTTTCTTAAGTGACTTGAGCATTAGTGTTTACCTCAGTGCTTAAACCTGAACCCCCTAGAGTTATTTTTTTTAAATTTCAGACCCCTTTTTCCACATTTTGTTACGTTACAGCCTTATTCTAAAATTGATTAAATTATTTTGCCCCCTCATCAATCAACACACAATACCCCATAATGACAAAGCAAAAACAGGGTTTTAGAAATGTTTGCTAATTCAATAAAAATAAAAATAAATAAAAAATCCTTATTTACATAAGTATTCAGACCCTTTGCTATGAGACTCGAAATTGAGCTCAGGTGCATCCTGTTTCCATTGATCACCCTTGAGATGTTTCTGCAACTTTATTGGAGTCCATCTGTGTTAAATTCAATTGATTGGACATGATTTGGAAAGACACACACCTGTCTATATCAGGTCCCACAGTTGACAGTGCATGTCAGAGAAAAAACCAAGCCATGAGGTTGAAGGAAATGTCCGTAGAGCTCAGAGACAGGATTGTGTCGAGGCACAGATCTGGGGAGGGTAACAAAACAATTCTGCAGCATTGAAGGTCCCCAAGAACACAGTGGCCTCCATCATTCTTAATTGGAAGAAGTTTTGAACCACCAAGACTCTTCCTGAGGCCTCCCGAGTGGCGCAGCGGTCTAAGGCACTACATCGCAGTGCTAGAGGCGTCACTGCAGATCCGGGTTTGATCCCGGGCTGTGTCGCAGCCGGCCGATATGGAGCATTTACGGTGAATGCAGTCTCCTCTAAAGCGGGAACATTGCCTTTAAATTTCAGTTATGCTGAACTTCCCCAACGCAGATTGAATAGAGCCCTACCTCTGTAAAGAGGTAAATTAACACTCAGTGATGTAAAATAACCCCATGTGTTGGTGTGTTGGAGTGTGATTGTGTTATTTTTACTCTGTGCTGAGTAAAACACTCAAAACCATGCCCATTATTATCATATTTTCCAGCATGCTCTACAGCAGGTCGATTTTTAGAAATGTTTGCCTAACTATCTGTGTTTTTGCATGTACAATTATTGACTGATCTTATGCTACATAAAGATAAATAACATAGATTTTTCTAAACTAATCCAATCTGTTAGTAGCAGGAATTATTGCACTCGTTACTGAGATGGTTGTTCCAGTTTAGATGGTTTAGGTAGTCTCATATATACATTTTCCTTTCCCTGGCAGTCATTCCGAAAGCAGGTTGCAAGTGATTAAAAACAACTCTGGTCGATGTCCGCACCCGTGGAAATCTAATTAACATAATAAAATCTCCATAAAAATCCGTCAGTTTAAGCTAGAGATATCTCAATCCACCCCATCCGACTATGTCGCACTTCTGCATCTGCGGTGAAAGGTGACAAAGCTAGAGTGGTGTTTTGTCAGACCATGAGACATCCCGAAAATCGGTTCTCTCACAAAATCCTCTGTAGTGTCCAAACGGTTTGGCCTACAAACCATACTGAACAAAAATATAAACGCAACATGCAATAATTTCAACAATTTTACCGAGTTACAGTTCAGTTCAGGAAATCAGTCAATTTAAATATATTAATTAGAACCTAATCTATGGATTTCATATGACTGTGCAGGGGCGCAGCCATGGGTGGGCCTAGGAGGGCATAGGCCCACTCACTTGGGAGCTAGGCCCACCCACAGGGGAGCCAGGCCCAGCCAATCAGAATTAGTTTTTCCCCACGAAAGGGATTTATTACAGACAGAAATTCTCCTCAGTTTCATCAGTTGTCTGGTCTCAGACAATCCTGCAGGGGAAGAAGCCGGATGTGGAAGTCCTGGGCTGGCGTGGTTACACGTGGTCTGCGTGAGGCTGGTTAGATGTACAGCCAAATTCTCTAAAACAATGTTGGAGGCGGCTTATGGTAGAGAAATTAACATTAAAATCTCTGCCAACAGCTCTGGTGGACATTCCTGCAGTCATCATGCCAATTGCACACTTCCTTAAAAATTGCGACATCTGTGGCATTGTGTTGTGTGGCAAAACTGCACATTTTAGAGTGGCCTTTTATTGTCCCGAGCACAAGGTGCACCTGTGTAAAGATCATGCTGTTTAATCAATTTCTTGATATGCCACACCTGTCAGATGGGATGGATTATCTTGGCAAAGGAGAAATTCTCACTAACAGGAATGTAAACTCATTTGTTCCTAAAAATTTGACAAAAAATATTTTTGTGCGTATGGAACATTTCTGGGATCTTTTATTTCAGCTCATGAAACATGGGACCAACACTTTACATATTGCGTTTATATTTTTGTTCAGTATATTATGACCACTCTTTGGAACATGATGGTGTTCTCTGTTTGCTCTACGACTCCGTTTTGCCCACAAGCATCTTGGGACTTGTCTGGAGTTGGTACAGTTGATCTGCCAACTTCTGTCTGTAGCATCTGAACAGTATGGGCTACACACTACAATGTGCAAAGGTGAGACTCTCACGAACATGTACATGTTGAGTGTTTAGTGCCAAAAATAGGGGGTTAAAAACATGTTAAAAAATATATAACAAATGTTTCCTGATCTTTCTTATAGTGTCAAGCGAAAGTCTTCACCCCCCTTGGCATTTCTCCTATTTCGTTGCCTTAAAACCTGATTTTTTTTAAATCATTTGATTTGCACAACATGCCTACCATTTTGAAGATGCAAAATGAAAAAAAAAATGTCAAACAAACAAGAAATAAGACATAAAAACAGAACTTGAGCGTGCATAACTATTCACCCCCCCAAAGTCAATACTTTGTAGAGCCACCTTTTGCAGCAATTACAGCTGCAAGTCTCTTGGAATATGTCTCTATAAGCTTGGCACATCTAGCCACTGGGATTTTTAACCAATCTTCAAGGCAAAACTGCTCCAACTCCTTCAAGTTGGAAGGGTTCCTGCAATCTATAAGTCCTACACCAGCAATCTATAAGTCATACCACAGATTCTCAATTGGAATGAGGTCTGGGCTTTGACTAGGCCATTCCAAAACATTTAAATGTTTCCCCTTAAACCACTCGAGTGTTGATTTAGCAGTATGCTTAGGATCATTGTCCTGCTGGAAGGTGAACCACTGTCCCAGTCTCAAATCTGTGGAAGACTGAAACAGGTTTCCCTCAAGAATTTCCCTGTATTTAGCGCCATCCATCATTCCTTCAATTCTGACCAGTTTCCCAGTCCCTGCCGATGAAAAGCATCCCCACAGCATGGCGCTGCCACCACCATGCTTCACTGTGGGGATGGTATTCTCAGGGTGATGAGAGGTGTTGGGTTTGTGCCAGACATAGCGTTTTTCTTGATGGCCAAAAAGCTAAATTTTAGTCTCGTCTGACCAGAGTACCCTTTTCCATATGTTTGGGGAGTCTCCCACATGCCTTTTGGCGAACACCAAACGTGTTTGCTTATTTTTGTCTTTAAGCAATGGCTTTTTTCTGGCCACTCTTCTTTTTTTCTGGCCACTCTTAAAGCCCAGCTCTGTGGAGTGTATGGCATAAAGTGGTCCTATGGAAAGGTACTCCAATCTCTGCTGTGGAGCTTTGCAGCTCCTTCAGGGTTATCTGTGGTCTCTTTGTTGCCTCTCTGATTAATGCCCTCCTTGCCTGGTCCTTGAGTTTTGGTGGGCGGCCCTCTCTTGGCAAGTTTGTTGTGGTGACATATTCTTTCCATCTTTTAATAATGGATTTAATGGTGCTCTGAGGGATGTTCAAAGTTTCTGATATTTTTTATAACCCAACCCTGTTCTGTACTTCTCCACAATGTTGTCCCTGACCTGTTTGGAGAGCTCCTTGGTCTTCATGGTGCCGCTTGTTTGGTAGTGCCCCTTGCTTATTGGTGTTGCAGACTCTGGGGCCTTTCAGAACAGGTGTATATATACTGAGATCATCTGACAGATCATGTGACACTTAGATTGCACACAGGTGGACTTTATTTAATTAATAATGTGACTTCTGAAGGTAATTGGTTGCACCAGATCGTATTTAGGGGCTTCATAGCAAAGGGGGTGAATACACATGCACACACCACTTTTCCGTTTTAAATTTTTTCGAATTGTTTTGAAACAAGTAATATTTTTCATTTCACTTCACCAATTTGGACTATTTTGTGTATGTCCATTACATGAAATCCAAATAAAAATCAATTTAAATTACAGGTTGTAATGCAACAAAATAGGAAAAACGCCAAGGGGGGTGAATACTTTTGCAAGGCACTGAATATCGCTCAGATATAGGACAAACACTTCAGAACAAACTTCCTTTAGATTTTTTGGGGTGACCATCTGTTGTTCCATGTAGTGAATCTGTTATTCAATGCGTTTGTATGAGCTAATAGCAGTAAGGCCCAACATTCTTTTCATCAAATCATTGTTTTATAACACCACCATTGTGGCCCTCAAAGAAAGGCATTATGGTATGTGTTATATATTGTAAATACTAATAAGGCTGGTGGAACCGTTCAGAGGGTTCTAGGAAGAAGATAAGGGTTCTTGGTAGAACATCTCATATACGGTTTTTGGAAGAAACTTAAGATAATTAAAGGGTTCTTCATAGAACCATTTATAAAAGGTTCTAGGAAGAACCCTTCACAGAGGGTTCTAGGTAGAACCTTACGCAAAATGAAGAACCCTATATGGTTATTTTAGCACCTTTTTTTCAAAGTGTGTATACCATTGACCCAGATGGGGGTGGAGAGCAGCTCTAAGGGGATGTGGAATTTGGGGGTGGAGAGCAGCTCTAAGGATACGTTGAATTTGGGGGTGGAGAGCAGCTCTAAGGAGATGTTGGATTTGGAGGTGGAGAGCAGCTCTAAGGAGATGTTGGATTTGGGGGTGGAGAGCAGCTCTAAGGAGATGTTGGATTTGGGGGTGAAGAGCAGCTCTAAGGAGATGTTGGATTTGGGGGTGGAGAGCAGCTCTAAGGATACGTTGAATTTGGGGGTGGAGAGCAGCTCTAAGGATATGTTGAATTTGGGGGTGGAGAGCAGCTCTAAGGAGATGTTGAATTTGGGTGTGGAGAGCAGCTTTAAGGAGATGTTGGATTTGGGGGTGGAGAGCAGCTCTAATGAGATGTTGGATTTGGGGGTGGAGAGCAGCTCTAAGGAGATATTGGATTTGGGGGTGGAGAGCAGCTCTAAGGAGATGCTGGATTTGGGGGTGGAGAGCAGCTCTAAGGAGGTTTGAATTGATTGTAAACTGCCCCTTTTCTTCTAACACAATACCGTATCATTGAAAACCAAAGAAATATTCCTCACACTGTCTTATATTTTTTTCAGGGGGTTAAACTGCTCATGGCTGCCAGTTATAGCAATGTCCCTGAACCAGGCCTGCTGTCCCAGCAGTACCCTCCAGCTCTACTGCCCAAGCCTGGCAAGGAAAATGTTAGACTCCAGAAACTACTCAAGAAAACGGAGAAAAAAATAAAGAAAAAAGCTTCCCCTGAAATGGCAAAGACACCGGTCCCTTTCCGCTCAAACCTCTCCCCTGTGAACGAAGCAAGCCCTGACCTGGAGCACAGTGACCACTCAACCCCTCCTAAAACCCCAGAGGCACCCTTCTACACACAGCACCCCAGATTCGCTGTCAGGCCAGCCTATCGGCATGTGCCATCCCCTTACCCGCAACAACAAGGAGCCACTTTTGGTGGTACTACAAGGTTCTCCCCAAAGCCATATGCTGCTCAAGCCCCCACCTTCCCCCAGCATGTGGCCCCACTCTACACATTTACTCCAACAGCCCCATCACCCATTCCAGGGCCAGTCTCGCATGCAGTGGCACCCACAACGCCTGTGCCAACTTCCTCTGTGCCTGAAGTGACAATGACAGCTGCTGCTCAAATTGCTCCTCCAGTCCCTGCTCCAGTTGCTCTTGTCACAATCACTTCTGCTGCCACACAACCTACTCTGCGACTAGCCCCAGTAGTAATACACCGCAAAAGTCCAAGTCCACGGTTTAAAGCTACCGAAGCTACACTAAAAGCACCCAAACCAATGTTTGATGTCCGTCAAATTCGGGTATATACTGCATCTAAGTCCCCCCTGCATGATTACACTGGAAAGACATTTACTGCAGACACATTACCTCGGAGTAGAACACCCACATCAGACATCAGAAGGGTAATAACACCAACAGCTGAAATCAGAAGGAGTGCAACACCGGCATCTGAAGTGAAAAGCAATTTAACTTCGACATCAGAAATCAAAAGGGTTGCCATGTCTAAAATGAATTCAGGTACAACGCCGACATCGGAAATCAAAAGAAGTTTAACACCGACACCTGAAGTCAAAAGGAGTGCAACACCTACATCTGGGGTAAAAAGAGGTTTAACGTCCAGACCTGAAATCCAAAGGAGTGCAACACCTACATCTGAAGTGAAAAGAGCTAAAACGCCAACTCATGACTTTTTAACACCAAGAACTAATTTAGGTCGACCTAAGACACCCTCATATCATGTGTCCCGTGCCAAAACACCTGTTATTGAAATATCAAGACCCAACCCACTTTTATTTGCTGTCTCACCAATTACTATAGATGCACATAGATCTAAAACACCAACACCTGGTTCTAATTCTGCCAATCCATATTTGTCTGGTTCTCAAAATCTGCCAACGTCTGAGCCTTCAAAATCACCATCAACTAGTCAGGGTGCTCCGAATGGGGAAGTGACATCAAAAGAGACTCCTACAGCTAAATCACCTCCTGAAAACACTTCAAAACCAGAGGCTCCTCGACAAAAAGTTCCAAAAGTTGAGTCTACCAGACCAAAGACCCCTACAGCTTCATTAGGCTATCAAAGACCAAAGACCCCAACAAATGTCACACCAACTCCTACAGCACCCTCATATCAAAGACCCAAGACTCTAACCAAAGAAACACTAAAGCCTACAGCACCCTCATATGGGTACCAAAGACCCAATACTCCAACAATTATCACACCAAAGCCTACTGCACCCTCCTATCAAAGACCCAAGACTCCAACAAAAAAAACACTAGAGCCTACAGAACCCTCATATGGGTACCAAAGACCCAAGACTCCAACCAAAGAAACATCAAAATCTACAGCACCCTCAGATGGGTATCAAAGGCCCAAGACTCCAACCAATGAGACACCAAAGCCTACTGCACCCTCCTATCAAAGACCCAAGACTCCAACAAAAATAACACTAGAGCCTACAGAACCCTCATATGGGTACCAAAGAACCAAGACTCCAACCAAAGAAACATCAAAATCTACAGCAACCTCAGATGGGTATCAAAGGCCCAAGACTCCAACCAATGAGACACCAAAGCCTACTGCACCATCATATGGATATCAAATGCCCAAGACACCCTCGAATGAAGAGCCTAAACCTATGACTCCAACAATTGGGTATCAAAGGTCAACAACACCAGTAGTTGGGTATCAAAGACCACAACCACCAGCAGGTTATCAAAGACCAAAGACTCCCACAGCTGGGGTATCATCCATAGGATTTCAAAGGCCCAATACACCAACATATGTGGCCCCTAAACCAACCCATACATATTATGGGTTGACTCCTGCTGCATATGTTGCCCATGGTGGAATCCAACGTTTCTCACCTTCATTCGGCATATCCAGGTCTAAGACGCCGACTCTAGAGGAATCTAAAACCACAACGCAAGAGTTGAAAGCATCTAAAATACCTACCCAAGAGTTACTTGTAAAAACACATCCTTTGCCCATGGTGTCCAACCAGGAAGCATCCTCCAAAGAAAAAATCTCTTTAAATGAGGCCATAATATCCACGACTCCAGCAGTGAAGCTTCTGCTTCCAATCATTGTTGTTACACAAGCTGAAGATGTCTCAGAACCAAGCGTTTCCACAGCTGTGACCAGCAAAATGGCAACTCCTGTTCCAGAAACACCAAAGGTTAAAACTGTGGCCAGCACAAGACCATGGGCTAAATCTCCAACACCTGAGGCTAAGAAACCAGAGGTTAAAACCCCAACTTATGGAGTCATCCCAAAACCCAAAACACCCACCACAGAAACCCAACACCCCGTGCCTTCTGCTGGAAACAAAGATGCCAGCAAGACAATACCTCCTGTCTCAAAAACAGAATCTCCTGTGGCTAAAGCCAGGGTACAACAAAAAGAGTTAAACGAATCACTAGAGCCTAAAACGCCCACCAAAGCAACCTCTGAGTCTAAACCAGGAGGGACAAAGCCGACTACTTCTTCTCCACTTGGAAAGACCTCAGCTCCTGAGAAGCCTTCGGTGGCTGTTCAGTCTCCGGCTAAACCAAAGGATAACCAGGAAGCCCAACCTGAAAAGGCGGTATCAGCTCCAACCGCAGCATCAACAGAGAAGGAAGAGGGAAAAGACTCTTTCCCAGCAGCTGCACCTCTTCTTAAAGTGATCCAAAAGCCAAAGGGCATGATGAAGTCTAAACTTAGTGGTTGGTCACGGCTCAAGAAGCATATGGTGGTGGAAGAAGAACCACCTACGTTCCCAGAATCAAATCCTATGAAAGACACCGCAAAGGGAACTGAGCAGGAGGGAGGTGAAGCGAAAAAGGATGAAACGGTGTCATTTAAAGACATGGTGGCAGCTGTAACAGCTGACGATCCTCCCAAGGCAGCTAAGAAGTGGGATTCTCTTCTCTTTGATATGTTCTCCTCTAAAGAGAAGATTATGCAGGTGATTGAAGCTAGCAAAAGTGAGGAGGAGAAAAAAGAGCAGCCAAAGGATGGACCAAAAGAAATTCCATCCTTCGTCCATCGTCTGCCTGTCCTCCTTTTCAGCCCAAAGTTTGATGCCAAAAGGCTAAGAGAGGCTGCATCAAGGCCACTTACAAAAATTTCGACAGTGTTTGAGATGGGTCTCATAGGGCGTAAAAATAAAGATGAGGAACCAAAAGACTTTAACAGAACAGCTAGAGGGTTCACTTGTCCTTAAACCATGTCTCTTTGGACTGGTAAAGATGAAACAGAAGAACCTTTTGAAAAATTCTGTTACATTTCTTTGTGTACAGGTGTAGAAATAGTAGTGATAATGTACAGGTCCTGTGTAATAGTCTCTCTGCTTGACACAGGGTCCAATATTTAAGACGGTCTCTTAGAGAATGTGGTCTGAACTTTATACTTGAGCACTGATTGTTCTGTTGTCTGACTACGTTACGGATGTGTCTGAATGTCTCTTTCTCTGACAGTATGAAAATATTACCTTGAAAATCAGAGCATAAGGAAAAATATATTTTTGTCTTAAAGGAATTCAGACATCTCGTGAGATTAAAATGTACAAAGATTAAGTAAATCTCAGAGCTTCTTTTTTGTCCACTGTTAAACCATGATAGGAGAATGAATTACTTTTTCAGACCTCCTCACATCTTTTTTTCAAAAGTGGTCCTGAGACTGTAGTGTAATGTATTTAGGTACACCACTTACTGAAAACTAGACTGTACAGTATATTGATGCAGGATTTGGTTATCTGGAGAAATTTGACTCCAGGGGATTCAGAGTAATGTAACCAAATAAGGATGAAAAAAGGAGGAGAGGATGAAAGTAGAAGGAGTGTATATTTCTCCAAATGGTGCTATTTCCGTACGTTTTTCAAATACACCTTAGATATTCAGGCGCTTCTTAGAAGTTAGAATGTTTGATTACACTGCATATGCTAATGCCAGCTTTGCCATCTTCCTTTTTAGGAGTACAGGTCAGTGAGAGTGTTATTTGAGAACTTGGGTTGCTAACTCCTGGGGGATGAGGCAACTATATGAAGGAAGTGTTTTGACTGTTGGCATGGATGGATGAGGGGTCAGGGGGAGGCCTTGTGGGATATGGAGGCAAGTGATGATAAATGCGAAGAAAAATGTATACAGTAAGTACTTAGGGCAGATTCCTAATTTGAGATCCACGAATTTCCCATTGACATCAATGCAGGATTAATGTGAAAGTTAAATTTAGCATGTTTCACAGAGTTTTCAAATATGCAGCTTTCAAACGAGGGACCCAGAAGAGTCAAGAGCTGAGAGTGGCATTTGACCTTAAGGTTCTCTAGGTTCGTCAGCTTGTTATTGATGCTTTACGTTTGTGTTTCATGCATGGACTATATAAAAAGATTAAGAACATTGTCTCCTATTGACAGAGTGATGTTCAACCGTTTTGCAATCTGATGTTTATCTGTATAAGTGTACAGTAAATGTTATTTTCTATATATTTTTGATAAAAGAGAAAATAAAAAAAACTTGAATAGGAAAATGCTGATTTTGGTTTATGTTTGACATAGAAAGTTCATCTTGAACTACAGAATGAAATAGAGAAAATGTATTCTGTAGTGAAGATAATGGGCAGAGCAAGGTCAAGGGCAAAGCTATTGCACTTTTGGTGTTTGATAGAAGTAATTATTGAATTGTAGCTGGTATTGTGTCTGTAATTGTTGGTTTTTATCTGCAGGACCAGCAGAATAAAAATGTGTTTTTTGCCTAAGAAAATATGAGTTATTATTGGACTACTCATGGTAATTACAGTAATGTTTTAAAGTGTATGATTATTGTATAGACCCAGTCATCTCACCTGCTTTTCCATTGGTGTATTCATCCATATATTCATCATCATCAACAGGAATCTTCTCATATTTGCCATGAGCAGTCATCACAAATTTGTACCTTTTACCAGATGGATTGCCCTGAAAAGCATATGGACTGATTTAAAACAGAGATCATTTGCCACAGTAAATACACTGAGTTTGTCACAGAATATTCAAATACTGTATGTGTGTATCAATGTGTGTATGTCTGCGTGCGAGTGAGTGTGCTCACCTTTGCCCCTAATCTCCCAGGGGATGTTTCTCCAATGATCTCCCACATGTTCTTTTTCTGCATCACGTCACCAGCTTTTACATCCTGAGGAATGAACAGCACCAAACAGAAACTCAGCTGTATATCAAATGCTTTTATCAGCCATGCAAGACAAGCAATCCTCTTGGCTTTGGTTCTGAACTGCCACAACAGAATTACACCCCAGAAGGGGGCAGCCTTGGATAAAGCTCACTGTACACGCGCTCCTCTGATTCTCTGCATGCCTGTACACAGCTGTACTGCCAACACTTACGTGTGGAATAGTTCAGAAGTAAACTGAGAGGATAGGGAATGAAAGCGAAAAGAGCAGTTACCTTGAGAAGGGAGGACATGAAGAGAGTTGAAATAAGAAGACTGAGGAAGGAAAGTAAAGGAAGTAGATACACACATGTTTCACTAATGCTGTGTTTTGATGAAAATGATTCAGTCTCTGTAAAGGGGATGCGACACCCCGTGTGTCATCGTACAACATTGTCCAACCTTAAGCCACCTATGTAAAGGTGATGCCAGTGCTAGAGAATAGTGACAGGGAAGCCGTTTGTGGTAGTGTATATTCCACAGGTAATCTCTTGTGAGCAGAATACATAAACATAAATGGTACCATAGATCTCTTTATAGATCTCTTTATAGTATGGGCACTGATAGCTAAGCATTAGTTCCGGTGCTTGGGTTTTTCGTCACAGGTTATTTAGACAAATCATGATTTCGCAGGTGTTGGCATCTTTCGATTTTCAGAAAGGGAGAAGACATTTGGCCCATAAACTTGTCCGTAACTTGCAGAGAGAGAGGTTGGAGCTCCTTGTTCTTGTTCCATTCCTTGTTCTAGTATCTCTTCATCGCCTCTCTTAACACTTATGGAACCAGAACTTAATCAAGAAGCTGACCAATTAGCTATGCAAGACTTTAGTTCTGGGTTAACCAAGATGACTCAGGTGGAGACTGGTGAAATGCAGAGCCATATACATTAAATGTATACCCATATATACTGTACATGGCTCTGTTCTGAGATAAACTTACAGCTGGTCTCGGGGGCGAGTTCCTGCTTGTGCCATCTGGGTTCCCCTTCACCCACTGGGTGATCAGGTCTGCCACACCCACCTTCAGACCTTCAGCATTCTGCTGACACACACCCAGACAGACGTCAACTCAGGCATTCAACAAGACACTTCCATTCAGTATGCATGCGATAGTGTCTTGTGACAGACTTACATATAAATGTAGCTGTCCAGCACACACAATAGATTTGGTTTTGGGTGGGCAGGTTTTTATTTTTATTTTTTTTATTTCACCTTTATTTAACCAGGTAGGCTAGTTGAGAACAAGTTCTCATTTGCAACTGTGACCTGGCCAAGATAAAGCATAGCAGTGTGAACAGACAACACAGAGTTACACATGGAGTAAACAATAAACAAGTCAATAACATGGTAGAAAAAAAAGAGAATCTATATACAATGTGTGCAAAAGGCATGAGGTAGGCAATAAATCGAATAATTACAATTTAGCAGATTAACACTGGAGTGATAAATCATCAGATGATCATGTGCAAGAAGAGATACTGGTGTGCAAAAGAGCAGAAAAGTAAATAAATAAAAGCAGTATGGGGGGTGAGGTAGGTAAATTGGGTGGGTAGTTTACAGATGGACTATGTACAGCTGCAGCGATCGGTTAGCTGCTCGGATAGCAGATTTTTAAAGTTGTTGAGGGAGATAAAAGTCTCCAACTTCAGAGATTTTTGCAATTCGTTCCAGTCGCAGGCAGCAGAGAACTGGAAGGAAAGGCGTCCAAATGAGGTTTTGGCTTTAGGGATGATCAGTGAGATACACCTGCTGGAGCGCGTGCTGCGGGTGGGTGTAGCCATCGTGACCAGTGAACTGAGATAAGGCAGCACTTTACCTAGCATAGCCTTGTAGATGACCTGGAGCCAGTGGGTCTGACGACGAACATGTAGCGAGGGCCAGCCGACTAGGGCATACAGGTCGCAGTGGTGGGTCGTATAAGGTGCTTTAGTAACAAAACGAATGGCACTGTGATAAACTGCATCCAGTTTGCTGAGTAGAGTATTGGAAGCTATTTTGTAGATGACATCGCCGAAGTCGAGGATCGGTAGGATAGTCAGTTTTACTAGGGTAAGTTTGGCGGCGTGAGTGAAGGAGGCTTTGTTGCGGAATAGAAAGCCGATTCTTGATTTGATTTTGGATTGGAGATGTTTGATATGAGTCTGGAAGGAGAGTTTGCAGTCTAGCCAGACACCTAGGTACTTATAGATGTCCACATATTCTAGGTCGGAACCGTCCAGGGTGGTGATGCTAGTCGGGCGTGCGGGTGCAGGCAGCGAACGGTTGAAAAGCATGCATTTGGTTTTACTAGCGTTTAAGAGCAGTTGGAGGCCACGGAAGGAGTGTTGTATGGCATTGAAGCTCATTTGGAGGTTAGATAGCACAGTGTCCAAGGAAGGGCCGGAAGTATATAGAATGGTGTCGTCTGCGTAGAGGTGGATCAGGGAATCGCCCGCAGCAAGAGCAACATCATTGATGTATACAGAGAAAAGAGTCGGCCCGAGAATTGAACCCTGTGGTACCCCCATAGAGACTGCCAGAGGACCGGACAACATGCCCTCCGATTTGACACACTGAACTCTGTCTGCAAAGTAGTTGGTGAACCAGGCAAGGCAGTCATTAGAAAAACCGAGGCTACTGAGTCTGCCGATAAGAATATGGTGATTGACAGAGTCGAAAGCCTTGGCCAGGTCGATGAAGACGGCTGCACAGTAATGTCTTTTATCCATGGCGGTTATGATATCGTTTAGTACCTTGAGCGTGGCTGAGGTGCACCCGTGACCGGCTCGGAAACCGGATTGCACAGCGGAGAAGGTACGGTGGGATTCGAGATGGTCAGTGATCTGTTTGTTGACTTGGCTTTCGAAGACCTTAGATAGGCAGGGCAGGATGGATATAGGTCTGTAACAGTTTGGGTCCAGGGTGTCTCCCCCTTTGAAGAGGGGGATGACCGCGGCAGCTTTCCAATCCTTGGGGATCTCAGATGATACGAAGGAGAGGTTGAACAGGCTGGTAATAGGGGGTGCGACAATGGCGGCGGACAGTTTCAGAAATAGGGGGTCCAGATTGTCAAGCCCAGCTGATTTGTATGGGTCCAGGTTTTCCAGCTCTTTCAGAACATCTGCTATCTGGATTTGGGTAAAGGAGAAGCTGGGGAGGCTTGGGCGAGTAGCAGCGGGGGGGGGGCGGGGCTGTTGGCCAAGGTTGGAGTCGCCAGGAGGAAGGCATGGCCAGCCATTGAGAAATGCTTGTTGAAGTCTTCGATTATCACGGATTTATCGGTGGTGACCGTGTTACCTAGCCTCAGTGCAGTGGGCAGCTGGGAGGAGGTGCTCTTGTTCTCCATGGACTTTACAGTATCCCAGAACTTTTTGGAGTTAGAGCTACAGGATGCAAATTTCTGCTTGAAAAAGCTGGCCTTTGCTTTCCTGACTGACTGCGTGTATTGGTTCCTGACTTCCCTGAACAGTTGCATATCGCGGGGGCTCTTCGATGCTATTGCAGTTCGCCACAGGATGTTTTTGTGCTGGTCGAGGGCAGTCAGGTCTGGAGTGAACCAAGGGCTATATCTGTTCTTGGTTCTGCATTTTTTGAACGGAGCATGCTTGTCTAATATGGTGAGGAAGTAACTTTTAAAGAATGACCAGGCATCCTCAACTGACGGGATGAGGTCAATATCCTTCCAGGGTACCCGGGCCAGGTCGATTAGAAAGGCCTGCTCGCAGAAGTGTTTTAGGGAGCGTTTGACAGTGATGAGGGGTGGTCGTTTGACCGCGGACCCGTGGCGGATACAGGCAATGAGGCAGTGATCGCTGAGATCTTGATTGAAGACAGCAGAGGTGTATTTGGAGGGCAGGTTGGTCAGGATAATGTCTATTAGGGTGCCCATGTTTACGGATTTAGGGTTGTACCTGGTGGGTTCCTTGATGATTTGTGTGAGATTGAGGGCATCAAGCTTGGATTGTAGGACTACCGGGGTGTTAAGCATATCCCAGTTTAGGTCACCTAACAGAACAAACTCTGAAGCTAGATGGGGAGCGATCAATTCACAGATGGTGTCCAGGGCACAGCTGGGAGCTGAGGGGGGTCGGTAGCAGGCGGCAACAGTGAGAGACTTATTTCTGGAGAGATTAATTTTTTAAATTAGAAGTTCGAACTGTTTGGGCATAGACCTGGAAAGTATGACAGAACTTTGCAGGCTATCTCTGCAGTAGATTGCAACTCCTCCCCCTTTGGCAGTTCTATCTTGACGGAAAGTGTTATAGTTGGGTATGGAAATCTCAGAATTTTTGGTGGCCTTCCTAAGCCAGGATTCGGACACGGCAAGGACATCAGGGTTGGCAGAGTGTGCTAAAGCGGTGAGTAAGGCAAACTTAGGGAGGAGGCTTCTGATGTTGACATGCATGAGGCCAAGGCTTTTTCGATCACAGAAGTCAACAAATGAGGGTGACTGGGGACATGCAGGGCCTGGGTTTACCTCCACATCACCCGAGGAACAGAGGAGTAGTAGGATGAGGGTGCGGCTAAAGGCTATCAAAACTGGTCGCCTAGAGCGTTGGGGACAAAGAATAAAAGGAGCAGATTTATGGGCGTGGTAGAATAGATTCTGGGCATAATGTGCAGACAGGGGTATGGTGGGGCGCGGGTACAGCGGAGGCAAGCCCAGGCACTAGGTGATGATAAGAGAGGTTGTATCTCTGGACATGCTGGTCTCAATGGGTGAGGTCACCGCATGTGTGGGGGGTGGGACAAAGGAGGTATCAGAGGTACGGAGAGTGGAACTACAGGGTCCATTGCAAACCAAAACAATGATAATGATAACTAGCCTGAACAACAGTATGCAAGGCATATTGATATTTGAGAGAGACATACAATAAGGCATGAAGTGATTGCAGGTCTTGATTGGGAGAGCTAGCTAAAACAACAGGTAAGATAACAGCAGCAATAACAGGGTGCTAGTCTAACACAGCAACAACAGGTAAAAATGGCGACGACTAGGCAGAGAGGGTCGGATTAACTACACACAGATCCTGAGTTAAAGCACAGAGCCGACAGATAAAACACAAATAAACAGAATGGAGTACCGTGAATTAATGGACAGTCAAGCATGCATCAGCTATGTAGCCAAGTGATCATAGTGTCCAGGGGGCAGCCGTAGATGGAGCAGGGAGGCCTCCACTAAGCTAGCACGCGGCGTTTAAAGTTAGTAGCCCGGGGGGTGGTCTGCTCAGACGGAGGGGGTCTGCTCAGACGTGGTCGTGTCGACAGAGAATCCAAGCCGGATGGCGAAAGAGAGGTTGTGAATTGTAGAATTGTGTTTGCTAACTGGTGCTAGCTTCGTGGCAGTGGCGCTAGCTGCGCTAGCTGCGCTAGCTGCAAGCTAGCTGTGAGGATCAGAAGTAGTGGCTCAGGGATTACGGCAGGAATCCGGCGTTGTTGTCGAGAGACAGTCCGATGCTGGTAAATTGGTGAGTAATATCCAGGCTAATAACAGGGCTGGTGTCTGTGCAGAAGGTAAAAGCTACTAGCAGCGGCAAAAAAAATGGCTAAATTAGCTTGTAGCTGATTTAGACCAGTTGTGATGGATTGGCAGGGCTCTGTGTCGGCAAAAAAAGGTCCAGTCCAATTGGCAAAAGAGGTATTGTAGCCCAAGAATTCGCTGGTAGACCTCTTCGGCTAGCCGGCAGATGGGCCTAGCTCGAGGCTAGCTCAAGGCTAACTGGTGCTTGCTTCGGGACAGAGGTGTTAGCCAGTAGTAGCCACTCGGTTGCAGCTAGCTAGCTGTGATGATACGGTGTAATTGTCCAGAGCTTGCGTCAGGAATCCGGTGATGTGGTAGAGAAAAAGCAGTCCTATATGCTCTGGGTTGATATCGCGCTTGCAGACTGGCAGGTATTGGCCCGAGCTGAAGCTGGCTGTGTCCGAGTTAAGGGTGAAGACCGCAGCAGTGGCTAACTGACTACTAGCTAGTAGCTAGTTATCTGGCTAGCTTCTGATTGGGGTTACGGTTCTAAAGTATAAAAAATAGCAGGTCCGTACCACATTGGGTGAGGCGGAATGTAGGAATGTATATTCAGTTCCTAGATGGAAAGTGAAATTAAAATATATACGAAATGTATACGAAAAATACGAAGACTATTTACACGGGACAAGACAAGACAAACACACGTCCGACTGCTACGCCATCTTGGATGGGTTATATACACTGCTCAAAAAAATAAAGGGAACACTTAAACAACACAATGTAACTCCAAGTCAATCACACTTATATGAAATCAAACTGTCCACTTAGGAAGCAACACTGATTGACAATAAATTTCACATGCTGTTGTGCAAATGGAATAGACAAAAGGTGGAAATTATAGGCAATTAGCAAGACACCCCCAAAAAAGGAGTGATTCTGCAGGTGGTGACCACAGACCACTTCTCAGTTCCTATGCTTCCTGGCTGATGTTTTGGTCACTTTTGAATGCTGGCGGTGCTCTCACTCTAGTGGTAGCATGAGACGGAGTCTACAACCCACACAAGTGGCTCAGGTAGTGCAGTTCATCCAGGATGGCACATCAATGCGAGCTGTGGCAAAAAGGTTTGCTGTGTCTGTCAGCGTAGTGTCCAGAGCATGGAGGCGCTACCAGGAGACAGGCCAGTACATCAGGAGACGTGGAGGAGGCCGTAGGAGGGCAACAACCCAGCAGCAGGACCGCTACCTCCGCCTTTGTGCAAGGAGGTGCACTGCCAGAGCCCTCCAAAATGACCTCCAGCAGGCCACAAATGTGCATGTGTCAGCATATGGTCTCACAAGGGGTCTGAGGATCTCATCTCAGTACCTAATGGCAGTCAGGCTACCTCTGGCGAGCACATGGAGGGCTGTGCGGCCCCACAAAGAAATGCCACCCCACACCATGACTGACCCACCGCCAAACCGGTCATGCTGGAGGATGTTGCAGGCAGCAGAACGTTCTCCACGGCGTCTCCAGACTCTGTCACGTCTGTCACATGTGCTCATGTGCTCAGTGTGAACCTGCTTTCATCTGTGAAGAGCACAGGGCGCCAGTGGCGAATTTGCCAATCTTGGTGTTCTCTGGCAAATGCCAAACGTCCTGCACGGTGCTGGGCTGTAAGCACAACCCCCACCTGTGGACGTCGGGCCCTCATACCACCCTCATGGAGTCTGTTTCTGACCGTTTGAGCAGACACATGCACATTTGTGGCCTGCTGGAGGTCATTTTGCAGGGCTCTGGCAGTGCACCTCCTTGCACAAAGGCGGAGGTAGCGGTCCTGCTGCTGGGTTGTTGCCCTCCTACGGCCTCCTCCACGTCTCCTGATGTACTGGCCTGTCTCCTGGTAGCGCCTCCATGCTCTGGACACTACGCTGACAGACACAGCAAACCTTTTTGCCACAGCTCGCATTGATGTGCCATCCTGGATGAACTGCACTACCTGAGCCACTTGTGTGGGTTGTAGACTCCGTCTCATGCTACCACTAGAGTGAGAGCACCGCCAGCATTCAAAAGTGACCAAAACATCAGCCAGGAAGCATAGGAACTGAGAAGTGGTCTGTGGTCACCACCTGCAGAATCACTCCTTTTTTGGGGGTGTCTTGCTAATTGCCTATAATTTCCACCTTTTGTCTATTCCATTTGCACAACAGCATGTGAAATTTATTGTCAATCAGTGTTGCTTCCTAAGTGGACAGTTTGATTTCACAGAAGTGTGATTGACTTGGAGTTACATTGTGTTGTTTAAGTGTTCCCTTTATTTTTTTGAGCAGTGTATATATATATATATAGTGCCTTCGGAAAGTATTCAGACCCCTTGACACCTTGACTTTTTCCACGTTACAATATAAAATAGATGACCTATGCGGAAGATTAAACTACCAACTGGACATTCAAAACTGTAATATCTTATCCTTCACGGAGTCGTGGCTGAACGACGACACTATCAACATACAGCTGGCTGGTTAAAAGCTGTACTGGCAGGATAGAACAGCGGTGTCTGATAAGAAAGGGGCGGCAGACTTTGTATTTTTGTAAATAACAGCTGGTGCATGATATCTAAGGAAGTCTCGAGTTGCTCGCCTGAGGAAGAGTATCTCATGATAAGATGTAGACCACACTATCTACCTAGAGTTTTTATCTGTATTTTTTGTAGCTGTTTATATACCACCACATACTGAGGCTGGCACTAAAACAGCATTGAATGAGCTGTATTCCTCCATAAACAAACAAGAAAACGGTCATCCACAGGCGGAGCTCCTAGTAGCCGGGGACTTTAATGCAGTGAAACTTAAATCCGTTTTACCAAATTTCTATCAGCATGTTAAATGTGCGACCAGAGGGAATACACCACCTTTGTTCCACACACAGAGAATGTACCACCTTTGTTCCACACACAGATAATTATACAAAGATCTCCCTCGCCATCCATTTGGCAAATCTGACCATAATTCGATCCTCCTGATTCCTGCTTACATCCAAAATTAAGCAGGAAGCACCAGTGACTAGATCAATAAAAAAGTAGTCAGAGGAAGCAGATGCTAAGCTACAGGACTGTTTTGCTAGCACAGATTGGAATATGTTCTGGGATTCCTCCAATGACATTGAGGAGTACACCTCATCAGTCATTGGATTCATCAATAAGTGCATCGATGACGTCGTCCCCACAGTGATCGTACGTACATACCCCAACCAAAAGCCATTGATTACAGGCAACATCCTCACTGAGCTAAAGGCTAGAGCTGCCGCTTTCAAGGAGCGGGACTCTAACCCGGAAGCTTATAAGAAATCCCGCTGTGCCCTCCGACGAATCATCTAACAGGCAAAGTGTCAATACAGGACTAAGACCGAATCGTACTACACCGGCACTGACGCTCGTCGGATGTGGCAGGGCTTGCAAACCATTACAGACTACAAAGGGAAGCACTGCAGAGAGCTGCCCAGTGACACAAGCCTACCAGATGAGCTAAACTACTTCTATGCTTGCTTCGAGGCAAATAACACTGAAACATGCATGAGAGCACCAGCTGTTCCAGAAGACTGTGTGATCACGCTCTCCGCAGCCGATGTGAGTAAGACTTTTAAACAGGTCATCATTCACAAGGCCGCGGGGCCAGATGGATTACCAGGACACATACTGCGAGCATGCGCTGACCAACTGGCAAGTGTCTTCACTGACATTTTCAACCTCTCCCTGTCCGAGTCTGTAATACCAATATGTTTTAAATTCTTATGGCTGGGGGCAGTATTGTGTAGCTTGGATGAATAAGGTGCCCAGAGTAAACTGCCTGCTACTCAGTCCCAGAAGCTAAGATGTGCATATTATTAGTAGATTTGGATAGAAAACACTGAAGTTTCTAGAACTGTTTGAATGATGTCTGTGAGTATAACATAACTCATATGGGAGGCAAAAACCTGAGAAAAAATCCAACCAGGAAGTGGGAAATCTGAGGTTTGTAGGTTTGCCTATCCAATTTACAGTGTCTATGGGGTCATATTCCACATCCCAAGGCTTCCACTAGATGTCAACAGTCTTTACAACCTTGTTTGATGCTTCTACTGTGAAGGATGAGGGAATGAGAGCTGATTGAGTCAGGGGTCTGGCAGAGTGAATTCCAGAGGAATTGTGTACAGCTCCTTGCAACATGGGGCCGTGCATTATCATGCTGAAACATGAGGTGATGACTGTTCCAGTTCTTCCACATCCTGCATACTCACCAAACATGTCAACCATTGAGCCTGTTTGGGATGCTCTGGATCAACGTGTATGACAGCAAGTTCCAGTTCCCACCAATACCCAGCAACAGCCATTGAAGAGGAGTGGGACAACATTTGACAGGCCACAATCAACACCCTGATCAACACGCCGCACGACGCACATGGTGGTTACACCAGATACAGACTGGTTTTCTGATCCACTCCCCTACCTTTCTTTTTAAGGTATATGTGACCAACAGATGCATATCTGTATTCCCAGTGATGTGAATCTATAGATTAAGGCCTAATTCATTTATTTCAATTAACTGATTTCTTTATATGAACTGTAACTCAGTAAAATCTTTGAAATTGTTGCATGTTGCATTTACATTTTTGTTCAGTATATATAATTTTCGGGATGGTTAAACGTTTTCAGTGTAAACTTAAATGACTAACAACAGATATAATGTATGTAGAAAAGATAATGGAGCTATATATTTTTAAATAAGATCATCTTTGAGAACGAACAATTACCAAAATAAAAATTTGACAGTCAGGGGGAATCTAAAATTCCCAAAATGTCATGGCATGGGGCCACAATTGATGTTGTTATAATGTTTGAGTCACTCAGATAGCAAAAGAGCAGGGCATAAGCCATTGCAAAATGTATAGAATTGCAGGAAATTAGCTTTAAAACTGTAAAAATGTCTCTCTCCGCCCTATGGAAAAATGTGTGGAATGGCAGTAAATTTGTTTTAAAACAACATTTTGTCTGCGACCAAGAGGAGGGACTCTAGAAATGTTGGACAGCACCATTGGCCACACCCACTACAATGCCCCGCCCCCTACGCTAACTTTGCCACCGCTGCTGAAAAAAATCCTAGGGGAAACACTGATAAGGGTCTATTTATGTTGGTGGATGTATAATGTCATTAGCGATTGTGAGAAATAAATTGGACTTTGACTTTATTCATTCATGTGTACAGTATGTAACGTCAAGTTGGTGTTTCCTTGCCTTGGATGGTGTGCCTTTGGACGGGCTCTGGTTCCAAGCCTCTCCAGCCTCAAACAAGTGCTTCTTGGAGGACACTGCCTCAGGTGACATGGGGATGTCCATCAGGCCCTGTTTGGCTGCCTTGGCCTCCTGGGAGTACTACACAACATAGCAATGTGATATACTTTACATTCCGAATTGCATGGAATTTGCAAAGAAATAACAGAACTCTAGATCAAAAAGAAAAATGTATCAAGCTTGTTCACTGATATTTATCAAGTCTGATTAGGGGGAAATTAGATAGTATGAAAATGAAGCACAGCAAGTAAAAATGAACCACAATATAACATAGTTAGACATAATGAGTAACATAGGACTGGATTCAATCTGTATTACTGAAGTTCAGCGTTTTAGCATGATTGAAATTTAAAGGAAATGTACCCACGTTAGTGAAGACTGCATTCACGGTCAACACTGCATACAGTGCATTTGGAAAGTGTTTTCTTTTCTCCAGATTTTGTTACGTTACAGCCTTATTCAAAAATGTATTAAATCGTTTTTTTCCCCCCTCATCAATCTAAGTCCGGGCTCTGGCTGGGCCACTCAAGGACGTTCATAGACTTGTCCCGAAACCACTCCTGAGTTGTCTTGGCTGTGTGCTTAGGGTCGTTATCCTGTTGGAAGGTGAACCTTCTCCTCAGTCTGAGGTCCTGAGCTCTCGGGGCAGGTTTTCATCACAGACCTCTCTGTACTTTACTCCGTTCATTTTTCCATCGATCCTGACTAGTCTCCCAGTCCCTGCCGCTGAAAAACAACCCCACAGCATCAACAGCCACAACCATGCTTCACCATAGGGATGGTGCCAGGTTTCCTCCAGATGTGACGCTTGGCATTCAGGCCAAAGAGTTAAATCTTGGTTTCATCAGACCAGAGAATCTTGTTTCTCATGGTCTGAGCGTCCTTTAGGTGCCTTTTGGCAAACTCCAAGCGAGATGTCACGTGCCTTTTACTGAGGAGTGGCTTCCGTCTGGCCACTCTACCATAAAGGCCTGATTGGTGGAGCGCTGCAGAGATGGTTGTCCTTCTGGAAGGTTTTCCCATCTCCACAGAGGAACTCTGGGGCTCTGTCAGAGTGACCATCAGGTTCTTCTCCCCCAATTGCTCAGTTTGGCCGGGCGGGCAGTTCTAGGAAGAGTCTTGGTGGTTCCAAACTTCTTCCATTTAAGAATGATGGAGGCCACTGTATTTTTGGAGACCCTCAATGCTGCAGAAATGTTTTGGTACCCTTCCACAGGTCTGTGCCTCGACACAATCCTGTCTCTGAGCTCTACGGACAATTCCTTCAACTTCATTGATTGATTGTTGCTCTGACATGCACTGTCAACTGTGGGACCTTATAAAGACAGGTGTGTGCCTTTCCAAATCATGTCCATTCAATTGAATTTAACGAAGGTGGACTCCAATCAAGTTGTGGAAACATCTCAAGGATGATCAATGGAAACAGGATGCACCTGTGCTCAATTTCAAATCTCATAGCAAAGGGTCTGAATACTTATGTAAATAAGGTATTTCTGTTTTAAATGTTTTATGTGTTTGCAAAAATGTCTAAAAACCCTGTTTTCGCTTCGTCATTATGGAGTATTGTGTGTAGATTGATGAGGGATTTTTTTTAATAAGGCTGTAACGTAACAAAATTGGAAAAGTCAAGGGGTCTGAATACTTTCTGAATAAATTGTATCTCGTCTTTAGAAAGAAGTTAACAAGGCATGGTAGTAATCGGATAATGCAATAGTGGCTTGTGAAACATTGTCCTCACGGGAAAAGAGTAAGAAGGCCCCTAACACGTATTCACTCACACACACACTCTACTTCCATGTACAGTAGAAGTCGGAGGTTTACATACACTTAGGTTGGAGTCATTAAAACTTGTTTTTCAACCACTCCACAAATGTATTGTTAACAAACTATAGTTTTGGCAAGTCGGTTAGGACATCTACCTTGTGCATGACACAAGTCATTTTTCCAACAATTGTTTACAGACAGATTATTTCACTTGTAATTCACTGTATCACAATTCCAGTGGGTCAGAAGATTACATACACTAAGTTGACTGTGCCTTTAAACAGCTCGGAACATTCCAGAAAATGAAGTCATGGCTTCTGATAGGCTATTTGACATCATTTGAGTCAGTTGGAGGTGTACATGTGGATGTATTTCAAGGCCTACCTTCAAACTCAGTGCCTCTTTGCTTGACATCATGGGAAAATCAAAAGAAATCAGCCACGACCTCAGAAAAAAAATTGCGAAAAGTGCAAATCAATCCCAGAACAACAGCAAAGGACCTTGTCAAAATCCTGGAGGAAACAGATACAAAAGTATCTATATCCACAGTAAAACGAGTCCTATATCGACATAGCCTGAAAGGCAGCTCAGCAAGGAAGAAACCACTGCTCCAAAACTGCCATAAAAAGCCAGACTACGGTTTGCAACTGCACATGGGGACAAAGATCGTATTTATTGGAGAAATGTCCTCTGGTCTGATGACACCAAAATAGAACTGTTTGGCCATAATGACCATCATTATGTTTGAAGGAAAAAGGGGGAGGCTTGCAAGCCGAAGAACACCATCCCAACCATGAAGCACGGGGGTGGCAGCATCATGTTGTGGGGGTGCTTTGCTGCAGGAGGGACTGGTGCACTTCACAAAATAGATGGCATCATGAGGCAGGAAAATTGTGTGGATATATTGAAGCAACATCTCAAGACATCAGTCAGGAAGTTAAAGCTTGGTCGCAAATGGGTCAAATTCACCCAATTTATTGTGGGAAGCTTGTGGAAGGCTACCCGAAACGTTTGACCTAGTTAAACAATTTAAAGGCAATGCTACCAAATACTAATTGAGTGTATGTAGACTTTTGACCCACTGGGAATGTGATGAAAGAAATAAAAGCTGAAATAAATAATTATCTCTTCTATTATTCTGACATTTCACATTCTTAAAATAAAGTGGTGATCCTAACAGACCTAAGACAGGGAATTTTTATTAGGATTAAATGTCAGGAATTATGAAAAACTGAGTTTAAATGTATTTGGCTAAGGTGTATGTAAACTTCAGACTTCAACCGTACTTATAGTATGACTCCGGCACCACAGAGATGAGAAAGCAAGCTAAGCCTAGCCTCAAGTGCCCATCAATCCTCTCCCATATGCTAGAGTAGAGGTGGTTTGACGGACTGTGAGGCTGAGGTTTAACTACAGTATATACAGTAACTTTGTGTGTGTGAGACTGACACAGCGCGTCACCTTTAGAGAGGAAGAGAAGAGGACAGAGAAGTCTGGCTGAATAGTCACCAGATGAAAGCATTCATCACACAGCCTTCATCAATGGGGCCTCTGTCTGTTGGGAGGAAGGGAGGGAGAGAGGGGAGGAGGGGGGAGCTACCAGGTGGGAGCTAACCTCAATGGCGTGGGTGTACTGCTCCAGCCTGTCATCGATCTTGGCGAGGAGAACAGGGGGCTGTGTCTTCTTGAAGCTGTTGCTGTATCCAAAACAAAGACACTCGGTCAGTGAAAATGTTTGTTGGAAGAAAATAATACATTTTAAAGACCTCATCTGACTGGCTATAGGCCCGCAAGTGAACGGGGATCATCCTTCCCCTCCCCAAGTGAAATATCCCTTTTCCACATTGTTGTGATACACCCCCCTTGGTAAAATGAGCCACTTGAATCTACACTGCCATTAGGATGGGATTACATGACCTCTTACAGCTTCTGTCAAGACTGTCTTTCAGGCCCAGTATGAAGCTTGCTCACTGACCGCAGTGGGACCCAGTGCAAAGGACCCCTACACACGCACACAGGCACACACACATACGCACACACACGCTGCCAGTTGCCTAAACCCCACTACACAAGAGTCCTAATCTCAGACATATACACTAAACAGAAAAACAAACCGTGTGGGACAAATCTGGAAATACTGACCCTATTTCCTGCATTTCAACATGGCCTCAAAACCGTTTATATTTGAAAAGAGAGCTCCCATGAAAGGCATGTGTGAGTCATTAGCCTGATATGGCTGGTTAGTTTGAGGATTACATAGCTTCTTTACAGGCATGGTAGGATTATTTTAACTTCATAAACGTGCACAGCCCTCAAATCTTTATTTGGAGGGTGTTTTGTTCTGCAAAGACGTTGAAATTGGGTTTTCTGAATGATGTCATGTTTTCTATCTGCATGAGCGAGGCTGTTAAAAGTGAATGGGTGAAGAAAGCTGTCTGTCAACCGTATTCTTCTCCGGAAAGATTCGATCTTACAGTGTTTTTACACACATCAACAAGGGAGTGGAACGCCCACATCAAAGGTCTAACACACAGTGATCCTTCCCTCTGTCCTTAAAAATCTGCCTAGACTAAAACATGATGTCACACTCAATTCCTCAGATCTCAAACCTGCACCTGGAAGATAAAGTTTACGGTGTCCAATAAAAAACATATTTTGACCAATGGGTAAAAAAAATATTTAAAACATATGTTAATTGTGTAGATAATCCTCTAAGGAAGCCAATGGCCTAACCTCATGACTCTATCATAATCCGCTCTTAAATTATTGGAGTTTTTAACCTTGTAGGATCGAATCCGCAAGATTTAAAACAATATAGAGGTGAGATAGATATCGATTTTGAGACATTACATGTAGTATTTGATATTTTAGTATACGCTTTTCATATTAATGCAAAATTCCTGTTCTTTTTCGAAGATTTCTCACAAAAGTAAGCTTATCACTGTGAAACGTAAACAGAGCACTGAGCTCTGAGCAGGCTTTTTTATTTTCAAAGCCTTTTACATTTAATTCAGCTCGTGTTATGCTAATCTCCCCTTTTGCGACCCGCAAAAGCAACTTTGAAGATGACCACCACAACATGTAAAATCCTCAATGTCGCTGCGAGAAAGCTGCACCCCTCTGTCAACAGAGCTCAGTGATTATTATCGGATGTATTATGTTAAGAAATCCCACTTTTTGGATATACTGTTAATGAAATGTTCGAGAAAGAACTCCACTGAACGATTCAGAATATGAATAATCATATATGTCTTAGTAAAGTGTATTTTCGAACTTAAGGAAGTTCAATTTCCTCACCACAGCGCATTCTGGGCAGAGTGGGTGCACACCCTATAAAGTTGTTATTACACCCTATTTTCAGTCACATTATTAATATTAATTAAAACTCTGGCCTGGTCTCTACTACTCTAGCTGCTGAGAACTCTTTACCACTGATTACTTACTGCAGTCAGACTGCATGGAGCCGTCCCACAGTCCAGAGCTATAGCTCACCAGCCACCAGAGAGAACCCAGCCAGCCCAGGCTCCACCCCTCACATCTGGTCAGAGTTAACCAAGCTATAAATCATCCAGGCTGACAAAGGTGATGCACTGAGAGAGATTTAGAGGTCACCACTGGCCCTCTTTGTCTATGTTTACATTTACACACCAGCCATTTAGCCCGCATAGCTGCTGTTCTGCCTCAGATAGCAGCTCTCCATCCAGGCCCAGTAGTACTTTGGTCAACCTCAAGATACAACGAAGCATTAGTGAGGGAAGGTATTTCAGAGTACAAGTGGAACAACGGGGGCTGTGGAATTTGTTTGTTTGCTTTGTGTTATTCATTGTGAAAAAGCCTTGTATGCTTGAATGATGCTCACCTTTTCTTTAGGGACCGGTTCAAGGATTCTGTTCTTTCTGTGATCTGAAAAACATGAGGAGGATGTTAAAGGTTATTGTTTTGGAATTAGAATATAACAGTTGAAGTGCTCCATGACTTCTAGAATTGTCAGACGGGCTTATCATGATCAATATTAAGCAGCAAATATCTCAAACAGAGAAATCTTCTGCTGGTCTTTCTCAACTGTTTCCATATGCCTGTATCTGTCAGTTCGTATCACCAAAGACAGATTTAAACTCTGCCTCAGTCCAAGGTTTACTGCAGGCATAATTATATAGCAATCAGGGTGTGGGAAGACTTCCATCTCGAAACCCATTACTTACTCTTGAATCTGTGTATTTAATGCATTACAGACTGAATCATAGTAAAGAAAATGTGTTTGGGATTACAAGTTTTAGGCTAGTCATTATCAAAATACTAATACATTTGTATCAGAGGAGGTCTAGTTTGAGCCAGGGTCATAATGTCCTGTCCTCTACGGTTGCTTGCCAAAGAGAACATACTTCAACGTATCCAGCACCAAGCTCTGGTTCTTCCCACACAAAATAATCCCTTATGTTACTGTTCACTGTTCAGCCCTGGACCTGAATCAAAGAGCACAGCATGTTGACACCAACTCACCAATAATGTATTTTCTGCTGTCAAACTCTCATCATTCTCTCTCTGAAATTACACACACAATCAGATGGAAGCTCATGACAGCACTAAGGATGTAGGCAAGGGCACCAACATAGCAACCCTGTACCCAGAGAGGAAAGTCAGCTTAGAAACAGAAGGCAGGAAGTAAAAGTTATAGTAGCTAGCTGAACTTGCCCTTTTGTAGAAGGTGACTGAGAGATTTTCTTCATTAGTGTTAATACAAGAAGTGAATTCATGAGAGATAAATAAATAGATGCATCTGACAGTAATAATGTAATGTAATGAGCCAGGCTTGTAAATCAAGATCTGAGTGGATTTCAATCCCTGTGTGATCTGACAAGTCGAATCAACTGACAACAAACAAGAACATTTTACACTGCACAACGCTTCACAACATGCCATGCCGTGCAAACGTCTGAATCCAAACAAATGAACCCATCGAAACCCTATCTATAATCCTGACAACTACCTGTATTACTTAATACCCTACTTTTTAAGCAGAGCAAGGTGGAAGGGGATAAGGACAATACCACAGAACAGTGTAAACACAGGCTGTCACAGCTACCTTTTGGACTTGGGCTGAAATACAATGATATACAGTTGAAGTCGGAAGTTTACATACACCTTAGTCAAATACATTTAAATTCAGTTTTTCATAATTCCTGACATTTAATCCTAGTAAATATTCCCTGTTTAAGTTCAGTTATGATCACCACTTTATTTTAAGAATGTGAAATGTCAGAATAATAGTAGAGAGAAGGATTTATTTCAGCTTTTATTTCTTTCATCACATTCGCAGTGGGTCAGAAGTTTACACACACTCAATTAGTATTTGGTAGCATTGGCGTTAAATTGTTTAACTTGGGTCAAACGTTTCGGGTAGCCTTCCACAAGCTTCCCACAATAAGTTGGGTGAAGTTTGGCCCATTCCTCCTGACAGAGCTGGTGTAACTGAGTCAGGTTTGTAGGCCTTCTTGCTTGCACACGCTTTTTCAGTTCTGCCCACAAATTTTCTATAAGGTTGAGGTCAGGACTTTGCAGCAAAGCACCTCCACAACATGATCCTGCCATCCCCCGTGCTTCACAGTTGGGATGGTGTTCTTCGGCTTGCAAGCCTCCCTCTTTTTCCTCCAAACATAACAATGGTCATTATGGCCAAACAGTTCTATTTTTGTTTAATCAGACCAGAGGACATTTCTCCAAAAAGTATGATCTTTGTCCCCATGTGCAGTTGCAAACCATAGTCTGGCTTTTTTATGGCGGTTTTGGAGCAGTGGCTTCTTCCTTGCTGAGTGGCCTTTCAGGTTATGTCGATATGGGACTCGTTTTACTGTGGATATAGACACTTTTGTACCTGTTTCCTCCAGCATCTTCACAAGATCCTTTGCTGTTGTTCTGGGATTGATTTGCACTTTTCGCAACAAAGTACATTCATCTCTAGGAGACAGAATGCGTCTCCTTCCTGAGCGGTATGACGGCTGCGTAGTCCCATGGTGTTTATACTTAAGTACTATTGTTTGTACAGATGAATGTATGCTTCAGGCATTTGGAAATTGCTCCCAAGGATGAACCAGACTTGTGGAGGTCTACCATTTTTTTCTGAGGTCTTGGCTGATTTCTTTTGATTTTGCCATGATGTCAAGCAAAGAGGCACTTAGTTTGAAGGTAGGCCTTGAAATACATCCACACCTACACTTCCAATTGACTCATATTATGTCAATTAGCCTTTCAGAAGCTTCTAAAGCCATGACATAATTTTCTGGAATTTTCCAAGCTGTTTACAGGCACAGTCAACGTAGTGTACATAAACTTCTAACCCACTGGAATTGTGATACAGGGAATTATAAATTAAGTAATCTGTCTGTAAACAATTTTTGGAAAAATGACTTGTGTTATGCACAAAGTAGATGACCTAACCGACTTGCCAAAACTATAGTTTGTTAACAAGACATTTTGTGGAGTGGTTGAAAAACTAGTTTTAATGACTCCAACCTTAGTGTATGTAAACTTCCAACTTCACCTGTATTATGGTCTCTGACTTTTTCAGTCAATGGTGGTATCCAATTTGTACATAAAGGCATGCTGTCAGAGCTAACTAAAAGTTGCACACGTCTCACAAACGTCTCAGCAAACCCACACATCACAGCAAACCCATACATGAATGTGTGTGACCTGCTCGCACTACATGTCCTGTGGCAAATGTTGACATTTATAACACTCCCATGCAACTTACGTGATTGAAACTTAACACAATGGCTGTAAAGATGGTATAAAGTGAGATTTGAGTTATTTTTTGTTGTTGTAGTAAAACAATATAGAAATATAGAGCACTTTTTTTATACAGAAAACCAAAGGTATAAATATCCATGATCTCAAAAACTCACTGCCATATCATCACAAGAATGGTGCTTGTCATATATGACCATGGGCAATAATTACAAACCTGAGGTATAGATAGATGTATAGATGAATGGAACAGAAACGTTAGCTACCTTGTAGAATGAGACTTTGGGATTTAGCGGGCTAAACAACTCATCTCCATCCACACTGGAGGTACTGAGGCTCTTCATCCTCTCTGCTGCCTCCATCCTCCTCCTCTCTATGTCCTCCTTCATCCTCCTCTTTTCTTCCTGTACAGGAAGACACACAATGGATATTTTTGGTGAACGTCAGGAACCGAATTACATCGGTGAAAGAGCGGTTCATTTGCCTCACTGATTTGCAGGCTGCTAGTACAGCTTCTTGAGCTCCAGACAACAATTATCTGCAGATAACTTAGAAAAACATTATCTGAAGGATATTCCCACTGCAGGAACAACAGGTAATGGGAGAGAGCCTCATTCAGGTCCATGCTCATTTTTGCAGTGCATAAAAACATTTAATAAATAAATTGGCAGGCAATTTAATAATTTGGTCATCTAAAAGTTTTTGGGAACCAACTTTTAGGCTTTACATTAGAAATTTGCTATTTTTTCATTGGTCAATTATTAAAGAGCAACTAACTCTAAACAACTTCTCATTTAGAAAACAGCCAATGTGGCATTGATATGAGTCAGAAACATTTATTATACTGTCAAAATTGACTGAAAAGTATAAATAGGATAATTTTGGTAATTAAGTCAGTCTCGTCCAAAACAACATTTTGTGAGACTTGTGGTTGTGACTGCATCACAACGTAAATTAAGGTTTGGTTTGTTTCAATCCTGGCCACAAGCTCTCAGCTGGCAGCATGCAAGTAATCATCAATTCTGAGTGCAGCTGCACGTAACCCAATTGTAATGCCCGTGGTAAATTTGGGTTGACTTTAGATTTCCCTAATAGCTTCACATTTCACAGCTTCACATGATTTAAAAACCTCAAACCAACTCAAATAATGCGGTGTATTATGTATTAAACCACCCAGACACATCAAAGACACAGTCGTCCTTCTGAACTGAGCTGCAGGACAGGTCTGAAACTGCACAGGGATGTCACCATGACCCCATTGCTAAGTGTTGACAAAGGAGGGTGATGTAGTGCTGCATCAGATGACCTGGCCTCCACAATCACCCAACATTAACCCAATTGGGATGAGTTGGACCGCAGAGTGAAGGAAAAGCAGCCAACAAGTGCTGAGCATATATGTGAACCCCTTCAAGACTGTTGGAAAAGCATTCCTAATGGAGCTGGTTGAGAGAATGCCAAGAGTGTGGAAAGCTGTCATCAAGGTAAAGAGTGGCTACTTTGAAGAATCTCAAATATAAAATATATTTTGATTTGTTTAACACTTTTTTGCTTACTACATGATTCCACATGAGTTATTTCATAGTTTTGATGTCTTCACTATTATTCTGCAATATAGTAAATAGTACAAAGGAAGAAAAACCCTGGAATGAGTAGGTGTGTCCAAACCTTTGACTATATAAAAAAACTATTTGATAAAATATTGAATTTGGCCTTTACTACTATAGCCCAGAGAAACACATTAAATAACAAATAAAAAAATGGCAAAAACGACAGTCAAAAAATAAATCATAAAAACAGGTGCTTGTCCTAAATCTAGGAGATATACAGTGCATTTGGGAAGAATTCTGACCCCTTGACTTTTTCCATATTTTGTTACGTTACATCCTTATTCTAAAATGAATTAAATTGTTTTATTTTTCCTCATCAATAAACACGCTATACCCCATAATGACAAAGCAAAAACAGGTTTTCAGAAATTTTAGCAAATTTCTAAAATAATTAAAAACTGAAATATCACATTTACATAATTATTCAGACCCTTTATTCAGTACTTTTGTTGAAGCACCTTTGGCAGTGATTACAGCCATGAGCCTTCTTGGGTATGACGCTACAAGCTTGGCACACCTGTATTTGGGGATCCAAATGGAAGAGCCATTGATATCCAAATGAACGGCTCTTTTAACAGAGTCAAATGATCTGGCTTACCGAAAAGATATTTAAGTGGTTAAAAAAAGATTATGCTGTAGGTGGTTAAACTGACCGTGGTCGCGGTGAAAAAAGTTACTCTCCCTTTACTTTCAATGCATTTTTCCAGAAAAGGTGAGTAAACTCACAAAAAAAAGGTGGATAAACTGTGTTTACTTACGTTTACCCTGCACTACACCACCGGCTGATGTGTAAGATATTGAGTTTCATCTCTTTCTGTTTGTGTGTCTTAATACCATAAGCTACACATTATGTATGCACTGTACACTGCAGTTGACCATCACCTCCTCCTTGGCCAGGCGCTGCTGCTCCTCCTCCCTGCTCCTGCGCTCCTCCCCCTCCCTGACCTGGCGTCTCTCCTCCCTCCTCCTCTTCAGCTCCTCCAGCTCCTGCTCGGCCTCAGCCTGCTTGTGTCTGAGCTGCTCAAGCTCCTGGTTCTCCTTCTCTGCTTGGCTACGCCGGATCTTCACCAGCTTGGCCTCTAAGATGGCCTCCGCCTCCTCCTCAGGCGCGACCACTGCCACTTGTACCACAGCCCTGGGAGAGATGGAGAGAGAGATTGAAGGACGGCTGGAGGAAAAAAGGAGCATACATAGAGGGGCAGGTTTCAAGAAATATCTCTGTTTCCTAATGGTTTAGAATGTGTAACATCTAGTAGTCACTTAGGGGGGGAATTCCGACCTGAGGTTGTCATGCGTAGATGGAACTTAATTCCCTTTTTATGCACTTTTCTCTCTACACGTATTCTGACCTGACCCGCTATTCATTTGTGGTGAAAATCAAAGAAATGAAAGTGTGGCGGATATGTGTCAACAGATACGCTGCATTCTGACCTTGACTTAATTCCCTCATAATTCCACCACCTTTAAGCGCGATGAAACGATGAATAACATCGGGCAAGCAACATTTACTTTATTTTTTCCCCATAGAAATAACACCATTCTCCATGCACTGTAATTTACAAATTGATAAGGGCTATTGATAACAGCTAGGTAAAGTAGTAAGCCGTTTGGATAAGGGGGATTGTAAATATAAATGACAATTGTTGTAGATCTATTTTACTTTGTGATTGCTAAAGACAAATGTGAAATGAGTCATATTACAGCAAACTGAAGCACATCAACAAAGCACCTTTTCCACCGTGTGTCACGCCCTGGCCATAGAGAAGCTTTTATTCTCTATTTTGGTTAGGCCAGGGTGTGACTAGGGTGGGCATTCTAGTTTCTTTATTTCTATTTTTTCTGTTTCTATGTTTTGGCCAGGTATGGTTCTCAATCAGGGACAGCTGTCTATCGTTGTCTCTGATTGGGAATCATACTTAGGTAGCCTGTTTTTACACATTAGTTGTGGGTAGTTGTCTTCATTAATGCATGTATAGCCTGACGGAGCTTCACGTTCATTTTTGTTGTTTCTTGTTTTTGTTGGCGACATTTAAAAATAAAGGAAAATGTACGCTCACGACGCTGCACCTTGGTCCGGTCATTTCCTAGATGACGTGCGTGACACCGTGAAGTTTATTAAATGCTGGCCTTATAACTTTGGATGAAATTTGGAGACCCAAGCTATATGCTTCTGTAGCCATATATATATATATATATATATAGGAAAAAAACTGAAGTATAACATTTACATAAGTATTCAGACCCTTCATACAAATGAAATGAAATCAAATGTTTTTAGTCAGATATGCAGAATACAACAGGTGTAGAGCTTACCATGAAATGCTTGCTTACACCATTAACCCACAAGGCAGTTTTAAGAAAATAGATTTAAGAAAATATTTAGAAAATAAACTAAAGTAAAAAATAAATATAAAATAACACAATAAAATAACAATAATGAGGCTACGGAAGTTAATATACACTTGGGTTGGAGTCAAATTGTCACGCCCTGGCCTTAGTATTCTTTGTTTTCTTTATTGTTTTAGTTAGGTCAGGGTGTGACATGGGAAGTTTGTGTGTTTTGTCTAGTTTAGGGTGTGTGTATTGTTTAGGGGGTGTTGAATAGTGTATGGGGTTGTGTTCAGGAGAGAGTTCTAGGAAAGTCTATGGTTGCCTGGTTTGGTTCTCAATCAGAGACAGCTGGTTATTGTTGTCTCTGATTGGGAGCCATATTTAAGGCAGCCATAGGCTTTAGGTGATTGTGGGAGATTGTCTATGTCTAAGTTTTTAGTGTCAGCACTTATGTTTCTTAGCGTCACGATCGGTTGTTTTGTTTATTTTGTAAGTGTTTGTTTTTTCCTTCATTAAAAGAAGATGTATTTTTCACGCGCTGCGCCTTGGTCCTCTCTCTCTCCTCAAGACGATCGTGACAGAATCTCCCACCATAACGGGATCAAGCAGCGTGAGAAGCGGCAACAGGAGCAGCGCAAGGAGGAATGCCAATGGGAGCGTAATCTGGACTACACTAAGTGGGAGGAGATCGACAGGTGGGCGATCGACCCAGGGCGAATGCCGGAGCCCGCCTGGGATTCTCTGGCGCAGTGCCAGGAGGGATACCGGCGAATGGAGGCAGCACGACGACTCAGTAGGAAGCCTGTGAGTCAGCCCAAAACATTTCTTGGGGGGGGGCTTAAAGGGAGTGTGGCGAAGTCAGGTAGGAGACCTGCGCCTACTCCTTGTACTTACCGTGGAGAGCGAGAGTACGGGCAGACACCGTGTTACGCAGTAGAGCGCATGGTGTCTCCTGTACTTGTGCATAGCCCGGTGCGGTAAATACCAGCTCCTCGTATCGGCCGGGCTAGATTGAGTATTGAGCCAGGTGCCATGAAGCCGGCTCAACGCGTCTGGTCTCCAGTGCGTCTCCTCGGGCCGGCTTATATGGCACCAGCCTTACGCATGGTGTCCCCGGTTCGCCTACATAGCCCGGTGCGGGTTATTCCACCTCCCCGCACTGGTCGGGCTACGGGGAGCATACAACCAGGTAAGGTTGGGCAGGCTCGGTGCTCAAGGGAGCCAGTACGCCTGCACGGTCCGGTATTTCCGGCGCCACCTCCCCGCCCCGCCCCAGCCCAGTACCACCAGTGCCAACACCACGCACCAGGCTTCCTGTGCGTCTCCAGAGCCCTGTTCCTTCTCCACGCACTAGCCCTATGGTGCGTGTCTCCAGCCCATTACCACCAGTGCCGGCACCACGCACTAGGCCTAATGTGGGTCTCCAGGGTCCAGTATGCCCTGTTCCTTCTCCCCGCACTAGCCCTGAGATGCGTGTCCTTAGCCCGGTACCTCCAGTTCCGGCACCACGCACCAGGCAAACAGTGCGCCTCAGCCGGCCAGAGCTGCCCGCCAGCCATGAGCAGCCAGAGTCGCCCGCCAGCCATGAGCAGCCAGAGTCGCCCGCCAGCCATGAGCAGCCAGAGTCGCCCGCCAGCCATGAGCAGCCAGAGTCGCCCGCCAGCCATGAGCAGCCAGAGTCGCCCGCCAGCCATGAGCAGCCAGAGTCGCCCGCCAGCCAGGATCTACCAGAGCCACCAAAGCGGGTATGGACAATGGTGGAGTGGGGGCCACGTCCCGCACCCGAGCCGCCGCCAATATAAGGCCCACCCCGGACCTTCCCCTTCAATGTCAGGTTGTGCGGTCGGAGTCCGCACCTTTGGGGGGCGGTAGTGTCACGCCCTGGCCTTAGTATTCTTTGTTTTCTTTATTGTTTTAGTTAGGTCAGGGTGTGACATGGGAAGTTTGTGTGTTTTGTCTAGTTTAGGGTGTGTGTATTGTTTAGGCGGTGTTGTATAGTATATGGGGTTGTGTTCAGGAGAGAGTTCTAGGAAAGTCTATGGTTGCCTGGTTTGGTTCTCAATCAGAGACAGCTGGTTATTGTTGTCTCTGATTGGGAGCCATATTTAAGGCAGCCATAGGCTTTAGGTGATTGTGGGAGATTGTCTATGTCTAAGTTTTTAGTGTCAGCACTTATGTTTCTTAGCGTCACGATCGGTTGTTTTGTTTATTTTGTAAGTGTTTGTTTTTTCCTTCATTAAAAGAAGATGTATTTTTCACGCGCTGCGCCTTGGTCCTCTCTCTCTCCTCAAGACGATCGTGACAGAATCTCCCACCATAACGGGATCAAGCAGCGTGAGAAGCGGCAACAGGAGCAGCGCAAGGAGGAATGCCAATGGGAGCGTAATCTGGACTACACTAAGTGGGAGGAGATCGACAGGTGGGCGATCGACCCAGGGCGAATGCCGGAGCCCGCCTGGGATTCTCTGGCGCAGTGCCAGGAGGGATACCGGCGAATGGAGGCAGCACGACGACTCAGTAGGAAGCCTGTGAGTCAGCCCAAAACATTTCTTGGGGGGGGGCTTAAAGGGAGTGTGGCGAAGTCAGGTAGGAGACCTGCGCCTACTCCTTGTACTTACCGTGGAGAGCGAGAGTACGGGCAGACACCGTGTTACGCAGTAGAGCGCATGGTGTCTCCTGTACTTGTGCATAGCCCGGTGCGGTAAATACCAGCTCCTCGTATCGGCCGGGCTAGATTGAGTATTGAGCCAGGTGCCATGAAGCCGGCTCAACGCGTCTGGTCTCCAGTGCGTCTCCTCGGGCCGGCTTATATGGCACCAGCCTTACGCATGGTGTCCCCGGTTCGCCTACATAGCCCGGTGCGGGTTATTCCACCTCCCCGCACTGGTCGGGCTACGGGGAGCATACAACCAGGTAAGGTTGGGCAGGCTCGGTGCTCAAGGGAGCCAGTACGCCTGCACGGTCCGGTATTTCCGGCGCCACCTCCCCGCCCCAGCCCAGTACCACCAGTGCCAACACCACGCACCAGGCTTCCTGTGCGTCTCCAGAGCCCTGTTCCTTCTCCACGCACTAGCCCTATGGTGCGTGTCTCCAGCCCATTACCACCAGTGCCGGCACCACGCACTAGGCCTAATGTGGGTCTCCAGGGTCCAGTATGCCCTGTTCCTTCTCCCCGCACTAGCCCTGAGATGCGTGTCCTTAGCCCGGTACCTCCAGTTCCGGCACCACGCACCAGGCAAACAGTGCGCCTCAGCCGGCCAGAGCTGCCCGCCAGCCATGAGCAGCCAGAGTCGCCCGCCAGCCATGAGCAGCCAGAGTCGCCCGCCAGCCATGAGCAGCCAGAGTCGCCCGCCAGCCATGAGCAGCCAGAGTCACCCGCCAGCCATGAGCAGCCAGAGTCGCCCGCCAGCCATGAGCAGCCAGAGTCGCCCGCCAGCCAGGATCTACCAGAGCCACCAAAGCGGGTATGGACAATGGTGGAGTGGGGGCCACGTCCCGCACCCGAGCCGCCGCCAATATAAGGCCCACCCCGGACCTTCCCCTTCAATGTCAGGTTGTGCGGTCGGAGTCCGCACCTTTGGGGGGCGGTAGTGTCACGCCCTGGCCTTAGTATTCTTTGTTTTCTTTATTGTTTTAGTTAGGTCAGGGTGTGACATGGGAAGTTTGTGTGTTTTGTCTAGTTTAGGGTGTGTGTATTGTTTAGGGGGTGTTGAATAGTGTATGGGGTTGTGTTCAGGAGAGAGTTCTAGGAAAGTCTATGGTTGCCTGGTTTGGTTCTCAATCAGAGACAGCTGGTTATTGTTGTCTCTGATTGGGAGCCATATTTAAGGCAGCCATAGGCTTTAGGTGATTGTGGGAGATTGTCTATGTCTAAGTGTTTAGTGTCAGCACTTATGTTTCTTAGCTTCACGATCGGTTGTTTTGTTTATTTTGTAAGTGTTTGTTTTTTCCTTCATTAAAAGAAGATGTATTTTTCACGCGCTGCGCCTTGGTCCTCTCTCTCTCCGCAAGACGATCGTGACACAAATAAACAGTTTTTTCAACCACTCCATAAATTTCTTGTTAACAAACTATAGTTTTGGCAAGTCGGCTAGGACATCTACTTTGGGCATGACAAGTCATTTTATCCAACAATTGTTTACAGACAGATTATTTAACTTATAATTCACTGTATCTCAATTACAGTGGGTCAAAAGTTTACATACACTAAGTTGACTGTGCCCCTAAAAAGTTTGGAAAATGCCAGAAAATTATCTCATGACTTTAGAAGCTTCTGACATCATTTGAGTCAATTGGAGGTGTACCTGTGGATGTATTTCAAGGCCTACCTTCAAACTCAGTGCCTCTTTGCTTGACATCATGGGAAAATCAAAAGAAATCAGCCAAGACCTCAGAAAAAAATGGTAGACCTCCACAAGTCTGGTTCATCCTTGGGAGCAATTTCCAAATGCCTGAAGGTACCACGTTCATCTGTACAAACAATAGTACTTAAGTATAAACACCATGGGACCACGCAGCCATCATACGGCTCAGGAAGGAGACGCATTCCGTCTCCTAGAGATGAACGTACTTTGGTGTGAAAAGTGCAAATCAATCCCAGAACAACAGCAAAGGACCCTGTGAAGATGTTGGAGGAAACAGGTACAAGTATCTATATCCACAGTAAAACGAGTCCTATATCGACATAACCTGAAAGGCCACTCAGCAAGGAAGAAGCCACTGCTCCAAAACTGCCATAAAAAAGCCAGACTACGGTTTGCAACTGCACATAGGGACAAGATCATACTTTTTGGAGAAATGTCCTCTGGTCTGATGAAACAAAAATAGAACTGTTTGGCCATAATGACCATTGTTATGTTTGGAGGAAAAAGGGGGAGGCTTGCAAGCTGAAGAACACCATCCCAACCGTGAAGCACGGGGGTGGCAGCATCATGTTGTGGGGGTGCTTTGCTGCAGGAGGGACTGGTGCACTTCACAAAATAGATGGCATCATGATGCAGGAAAATTGTGTGGATATATTGAAGCAACATTTCAAGACATCAGCCAGGAAGTTAAAGCTTGGTCGCAAATGGGTCTTCCAAATGGACAATGACCCCAAGCATACTTCTGAAGTTGTGGCAAAATGGCTTAAGGACAACAAAGTCAAGGTATTGGAGTGGCCATCACAAAGCCCTGACCTCAATCCCATAGAACATTTGTGGGCAGAACTGAAAAAGCTTGTGTGAGCAAGGAGGCCTATAAACCTGACTCAGTTACACCAGCTCTGTCAGGAGGAATGGACCAAACTTCACCCAACTTATTGTGGGAAGCTTGTGGAAGGCTACCCTAAACATTTCACCCAAGGTAAATAATTTAAAGGCAATGCTACCAAATACTAATTAAGTGTACGTAGACTTCTGACCCACTGGGAATGTGATGAAAGAAATAAGAGCTGAAATAAATCATTCTCTCTACTATTATTCTGACATTTCACATTCTTAAAATAAAGTGGTGATCCTAACTGACCTAAAACAGGGAATTTTTCTAGGATTAAAATTCAGGATTTGTGAAAAACATAATAAAAATGTATTTGACTAAGGTGTATGTAAACTTCCGACTTCAACTGTATATACAGGGGGTACCAGTACTGAGTCAATGTGCGGTGGTACAGGTTAGCCATGGTAATTTGTACATGTAGGTATGGGTAAAGTGACTATGCATAGATAATAAACAGCGAGTAGCAGCAGTGTATTAACAAACGTGGAGGGGGGGGTGTCAATGCAAATAGTCTGGGTGGCCATTTGATGAATTTTTCTGGAGTTTTATGGCTTGGGGATAGAAGCTGTTAGGGAGCCTTTTGAATTGGCGCTCCAGACTTGACGCTCCAGTACCGCGCTTGCCGTGCGGTAGCAGAGAGAACTGTCTATGAGTTTGGTGACTGGAGTCTTTGAGATTTTTGGGGGTCTTCCTCTGACACTGCCTAGTATATGGGTCATGGATGTCAGGAAGCCTGGCCCCAGTGATGTACTGGGAAGAATGCACTACCCCCTGTAGCGCCTTACGGCCAGATGCCAAGCAGATGCCATACCAGGCGATGATGCAACTGGTCAGGATGCTCTCAATGGTGCAGCTGTAGAACTTTTTGAGGATCTGGGGACCCATGCCAAATCATTTCAGTCTCCTGAGGGGGAAAAGGCATTGTCTTCACAACTTTCTTGGTGTGTTTGGACCATTATAGTTTGCTGGTGATGTGGACACTAAGGAACATGAAACTCTCGACCCGCTCCACTACAGCCCCGTCGATGTGAATGGGGGCGTGTTCGGCCCTCCTTTTCCTGTAGTCCACGATCATCTCCTTTGTCTTGCTCACGTTGAGGGAGAGGTTGTTGTCCTGGCACCACACTGCCAGGTCTCTGACATCCACCCTACAGGCTGTCTCATCGTTGTCAGTCAGCAAACTTAACGATGGTGTTGGAGTTGTGCTTGGCTACACAGCCGTGGGTGAACAGGGAATACAGTGGGTACAGGAGGGGACTAGGCATGCACTTTGATGAAGCACCTTTGGCAACAATTACATCCTCAAGTCTTCTTGGGTATGCTGCAACAAGCTTGGCACACCTGTATTTGGGGAGTTTTTCCCATTCATCTCAAGCTCTGTCAGGTTGCATGGGTTCTCTCAAGCTCTGTCAGGTTGCATGGGGTGCATCACTGCACATCTATTTCCAGGTCTCTCCAGAGATGCTTGATCGGGTTTAAGTCCAGTCTCTGGCTGGGCCACTCAAGGACATTCAGAGACTTGTCTCGAAGCCACTCCTGCGTTGTCTTGGCTGTGTGCTTAGGGTCGTTGTCCAGTTGGAAGGTGAACCTTCGCTACAGTCTCTTGTCGTGAGCACTCTGGGGCAAGTTTTCATCAAGAATCTGTCTGTACTTTGCTCCGTTCATCTTTCCCTCGATCCTGACTAGTCTCCCAGTACCTGCCACTGAAAAACATCCCCACAGCATTATGCTGCCACCACCATGCTTCACCATAGCGATGGTGCCAGGTTTCTTCCAGAAGTGAAGTTTGGCATTCAGGTCAGACTAGAGAATCTTGTTTCTCATGGTCTGAGTGTCCTTTAGGTGCCTTTTGGCCAACTCCAAGTGGGATGTCATGTGCGTTTTACTGACTATACCATAAAGGCCTGATTGATGGAGTGCTGCAGAGATGGTTGGTTCTTCTGCAAGGTTCTCCCATCTCCACAGAGGAGCTCTGGAGTCTGTCAGAGTGACCATCGGGTTCTTGGTCAACTCCCTGACCAAGGCCCTTCTCCCCCAATTGCTCAGTTTGGCCGGGCGGCCAGCTCGAGCAATTGTCTTGGTGGTTCCAAACTTCTTACATTTAAGAATGATGGAGGCCACTATGTTCTTGGGGCCTCCTTCCCCAGATCTGTGCCTCAACACAATCCTGTCTAGGAGCTTCATGGACAATTCCTTGAACTTTTTGCTCTGACATGCACTGTCAATTGTGCCTTTCCAATCCATGTCCAATCAATTGAATTTACCACTTGTGGACTACAATCAAGTTGTAGAAACATATCAAGGATGATCAATGTAAACGGGATGCACCTGAGCTCAATTTAGAGTCTCAAAGTAAAGGGTCTGAATAATTATGTAAATAAGGTATTCCTGTATTTTTGGGGTAAAATTTTTTTTTTTGCTTTGTCGTTACTGGGTATTGTGTGTAGATTTATGAGTAAAATGTTGTATTTAATCCATTTTAGAGTAAGGCTGTAACGTAACAAAATGTGGAAAAGGGAAGGGGTCTAAATACTTTCCGAATTCCCTGCATACAAGATCAGTATTTTTAAATCTACCAATTGATGCTGAAAATTAGACAAATATGTGTGCATTTACATGGCTTTCTTTCATTGATCCCTAATATTCTGAACCGTTTTTCTCCATATATTCTATTGAGTCTGTAGAAAATTTTCTAATTAAAAGTACACCAAATTTAAAGGGATGGCTTTAGAGAAATTTCCTGAAAACCCTGCTGAGTGAAAACCACACATGCAATGCCCGTTACGCACCTGCATAAGGTACAGTAAGCGCATAGGAAAAGCGTACGTTTCCTATGTCTGAATCCGTCCCAATGTGAATTGCAATGTGATTTTCTTACCATGTAATTGAATGTGGAAACAGATCTAGTGATACAAATCCATATACCATAATACACCCTGATTTACCTGGGAGCTCTTAATTTGGTTTTGGCCATATATGATGTAATTTCCTCCCCAGCTGTGTCTCCGTTGGTGTTAGCATGCTTTGCCTCCGTCTGCAGGACGACTTGGGATGTGTAGGAGACCTTCACATCTTTTCTCTTCTCCTTCAACTGGAACTGTAAAGAACATTAAACATTTCCATGGTTGACTACTTCAAGGACATACATTTTTGAATAATCATATTCTAATTTGTAAAAGTTCTTAATTAATCACATATTAGCATATAATTACAAATAATGCACAAGAATACCATCTCCTTAGCATCTGGTCTTTGGTCCTCCTCTCTCTTCTTGAGCACCCTCATCTTCTCCTGCCTCTGTTTCGCTCCCTCCTCTTCTCTCTCCCTCTCCTTTTGCACCCTCTCTTCTCTCTCCACCTCCTCTCGCTCCCTCCTTTTCCTCTCACTTTCCTTTCTTCCCAACTTCTTCTCTTCCTCATCCTCCGCTTCTGCCTTGTGTTGTCTCTGCAGACGAGAGGTGGATGTGGTGGGGGTGGCTGAGGCAGAGAGGGTATGTGGTGTGGGGGCTTTTGCGGCACCATTCAGGGGCCTCTGGTCCTGCTCCTCTGGGGCCTGACTGAGCTCCTCCATGCGCTGGGCCTGCTGCCGGCGTCTCTCCAACCGCTGGGTCCAGTCACTGAAGCCCTCGTCCTCCTCCATAGAAGGAGAGCTGCTGCTAGGCTTCAGATCACTCTCATACCTGGGAAACAAAGAGGAGAGATAAAACGATCTTAGTGCCTAAAAGGTTTTGGTAACTCAACCAAGAATAGCTAATGATGTTCATCTGAATGGTGACCTAACCTTTTATAAGTCCGTTGGTAGGCAATGGACGAAAAAAGGATGTTAGTGCTACGAATGTTTTGGGAAACTCACCCCTGGTCTGAGAGGGAAGTAGATTTTGCTAGATACAGTTTATAACATGAAAGGCCTCTAAGGGGCGGCAGGTACCCTAGTGGTTAGAGCTTTGGACTAGTAACCGCAAGGTTGCAAGATCGAATCCTTTTAAAGCTAAACTGATTCAGATGGTGGAGAGAGGACTACAGCTTTGTAATATGACCACCATTTTGGTTGGTGTGAAACATCCCAAAGTGCCAAATGTGTTCTGTAGTATGTGGCAAACATGGCTTCTACAGTAAAGGCTAAACATGTCAACTACAGTGTCAGTGAGCGCGACCGTGGCCCACACACAGCTTACAAAGCTGTCTCCCAGCGGCCTAGCGAGTGCTGGGGATGGATAACAGGATGAGAGGTGTAAATGAGGACTGGAGCTGCTGAGCCCATCAATTAACACCAACAGGACCAGATCAAACACACAATGCAGGAAAACAGCTGGAACAGCCATCTGTACACTCTGGTGTTATTTCTGTATGTATGCGTCTATATGTGGTGTGTGTGTGTGTGTGTGTGTGTGTGTGTGTGTGTGTGTGTGTGTGTGTGTGTGTGTGTGTGTGTGTGTGTGTGTGTGTGTGTGTGTGTGTGTGTGTGTGTGTGTGTGTGTGTGTGTGTGGTGTGGTGTGTTTTTATTTCCACCCACACCTCATCACTCCTATCCCAACCAAAGTGTCTGTGTGTGGTGAACCCCCCCTCCCCCCAACACACAGACACACACTCACACTTGGGTTGGGAGAGGAGTGATGAGGTGTGGGTGGAAATTTAAAAAAACAATAACTGAGATTGCTACAGCTGAACACTGAATCAGCCCTGGGTTATTTTAGTACAGAGGCTAATCTTAATGGTGATACCAGGGGATAGAGAGTCAAACAGACAAGGGGCTTATGAGGACAACAGGCCCTGCGGGGACCCAGAGACAACACAGCTGGACAAATGAACTGGCACCTGGGAGTCGAGAGCCGCTACCTTCCGTCAACCAACATTAAATTAAGTGATTTCTGTAATGAGCGCTTAAGAGCCAGTATAAACAAGGGCTTAGACTAACTGCAGGGAGAGAGGTGGAGCCCAATGTGAGGGCCATGGTAGGCAATCTTGTGGGGGCCATGGTAAGCAATCTTGTGGGGGCCATGGTAGGCAATCTTGTGGGGGCCATGGTAGGCAATCTTGTGGGGGCCATGGTAAGCAATCTTTTATTTTTTTTTTATTTTTATTTTTTTTTTTTTTAATCCCCTTTTCTCCCCAATTTTTCGTGGTATCCAATCGCTAGTAATTACTATCTTGTCTCATCGCTACAACTCCCGTACGGGCTCGGGAGAGACGAAGGTCGAAAGTCATGCGTCCTCCGAAGCACAACCCACATGGTAAGCAATCTTGTGGGGGCCATGGTAGGCAATCTTGTGGGGGCCACATGGTAGGCAATCTTGTGGGGGCCATGGTAGATAATCTTGTGGGGGCCATGGTAGGTAATCTTGTGGGGGCCATGGTGGATAGGCAGTGGGTGGGGAGCCTAAATGGTGATAAAAGTGGATAAGGCTGTGAATTTTACCGTCATCTCCTCTTTGAGAACCAATTAACAGGGCAAGAATGCTATGCAATCAGTATAAATGTACATATCAGCATTTTATTTTGTGAGCTATTAATTTCTATCAAAGTTTTGAAATGGTGGAAAAGCTCAAAAATCCAGATGTCCTACATTTTTGAAGATCCATTTTTTTTAAGTGCTCAAGGGAGCACTGTCCTCGTGTTCCCCCAGGTTGCTCAATATTGACATGGCTGTGGTCCAGACGAAACAGAAAATATGTTAACTACCCTTTCATCACCACACAGCCATTTTGTCCTCACCACAACACCTGCTGAATAAACACTGGGTTTTTCTTATGTTAGTTACAAAAAGACAGCAGTCACCTCACGATATCTACCTCTAGAGTCTAGACTAACAATGTGTTGATTTATTTTCTTATAACGCGACTGCAGTCACTGCACGGTACTTGCCTCTAGACCAATACTGTGTTGCTTTTCATACAACACGACCACAGGACATTTAGTAGTTATTTTTCATTGTGCAAACTTCACAGGGGTCTCCCCAGGTTAGTCCAAACATCTGCATCTGGCTGAAAGACTCCATGAACCTTCTATCAATTACCAGAACGAGTGATTAACAGATTAGCAGGGCACCTCTTTCTCCCTATCCCTCTACTTCTTTATTCTCTCTATCCCCCATTCATTAAAACAGCCCTGTAATGAAAGTCTGTTTCATCTTGGCAGGAGCTGGCTGAATGGAATGCTCCCACTAGGCATTCCAATGTTGATTAAACAGGTTAGCTACTAAAGTAAATTGATGTTTCCAGATGGCAGGTTATATATATTATCAGAAATAATGGGCAGTAATTGTGGTGGTGTGATTTTTCAGGTGTTTAGTCATGTAGATGTTGTTTAGATGTTATGAAGTGGTTCGTTCTGGCACCAAAGACACTACCCTATAAAGGCTACAGGCACCTGTTGGAGAGGAATGTTTATGCAATGGCTCTGACATGTCATGATACTGTGATGACTCTGAAAACAACGAGAAAGGAAGCAGGTCTGAATCTGAGCTGGTAATTACGTTGTTGAGAGAGCAGGACGCGAGTGTCAACGACACAGAGATTGAATAACAGTAAACCCCAAACCAATCTTGACAGTTGTCTTGAAGTTTGATCTCTCTGAACTATTATGACCCTTGGGGACAAAGAGGAAATTTACATGCTGACCAGACCGCACGCATAGTGTGCGTTGCAAAATAAATGCACATCTACATGTTATTCAATCATTGCACCCACACTGTTCACACTCCTCATTGGTTTTTAGGAGCATATGTTTATTTATTTTTTATTTAACTAGGCAAGTCAGTTAAGAAAAATATATTATTTACCATGACGGCCTAGGAACAGTGGGTTAACTGCCTTGTTCAGGGGCAGAATGGAAATATTTTTACCTTGTCAGCTCAGGAATTTGATCCAGCTACCTGCCGCCCCGAATATACCCACGTGTCATCTCCTCATTGGTTTTTAGGAGCATATACCCATGTGGGTGGTTAAAAGATGAACTGTGGTCCACACTCCAGTCTAGTACGTTGTGGTAATGCACCTTAAATTTGGTTGCCAACCGCCAAAGAAGAGGAAGCCTGAAGGAGGAGCGATTACTAGAAAACTAACTTTTACCCTTTTATCTGTGGATTCATTGTCGGAGTAGAGGGCCTTGTGCATTTCAGGTAAAATAACATCCCAATGTTTATATTACATGACTAATTATATTAGTATTTCAACCTATGTGTCCTGATCGCGTCTGGTGTGGGGGGACAAATCAACATGCGCGTGATGGCGCATGCGGACTCATGCGTGTGTGCGGTCCGGTTAAGGTTACTTGTGTAACCCCGGTTCTCTGACATTATGAGTGAGATACTGTATCTCACAGTGGGATTCACCAGAATCTCTAACTAGCTCCAAGAACCAATAATAGACGTCTGTCGGAGACAGACAGATCAAGTGGTGAATGAGGGAGCCTCTCCCCTCATACTAAAGAGCCACTCTCCCACACTGTGCTCCTTCCCAAGCATGCAAAACTTCTTCACACTCTTGTGAGTAGGAAAATATGGTGAAATATCTCACTCATATATCAAAGAACCAGGGTTACGCAAGTAACTTTATGTTCTCTTTCAAATATTTGTTTCAATAGCTCACAGTGGGATACGGCCAACTCCTGTATAGCACATACTCTACGAATCCCGGCAGTCCCACAAAATAAACCCTCAGAGGCCCCGATACTGAGGGCAGTATGTGCCAATGAAGGTGCAGTTATGTCTAGTCGGTAGAACCTCATAAAAGTATGAGGGGATGCCAAACAAGCCACATCACAAATCTCCTTTAAGGAGATGCCCTTGAACAATGCCCAAGAGATAGCCATACCTCTGTTGGAGTGAGCCCTCAGGCCCTCCTGTAGCTGCTATTATTGGCCAATATAATAGTTTCCACAATCCAATGTGACAACCGTTGACGAGAGAGGGGCCTCCCCTTGCAGGGAGTTGCCCAGAACACAAGGGTTGGTCGCTCTTGTGCATTGCTCTCGTCCTATCCAAGTAAATGCACAGTGCACGTACTGGACACGAACGGAGGAGCCACTCCTCTTCTGTAGAAGGGAAAGGCAGCAGGTGGAAAGCCACAAGCTCCAAGGTGAGGCAATTGTAATTGCCACTGACCTTAGATAAAAATACGAAGTTGGGCAACAAGGTTAAATCCCAGGGCAAACTGTGTCACGAATGTTGAACTGACAGTGCATGTAGTTCAGTCACTTGCATTGCGGACCTAATCACGACCATTAAAGCGGTCTTAAAGGAGAGATATTTCTCCACACTTTCCAGAGGTCAAAAGGCTGCTGTGAAATAGCTTCAAGCTCAATAGACAAGTTCATGACGGGACTAAAGATTTAGGATCTGGACATAAGCAACACACCCCCTTCATGAAACGACATAACAAGGGGTGTTTTCCCACCTTGTCCTTGTTTAAGCCTATATGACAGGCCGAGATAGTGGCTGGAAAGACAGCCTTCCCTCAGTCCAAAAGGTCCTGCAGGAAGCATAACACCTCAGTTAGAGAGTACAGGGAAAGGGGGATAGTAGTCAGTTGTACAACTGAATGCATTCAACAGAAATGTGTCTTTCGCATTTAACTCAAACCCTCTGAATCAGAGAACTGCGGGGGGCTGCCTTAATCAACATTAGCAGGTTAACTGCCTTGCTCAGAATGTCATATTTTTTTGATATATTATTAAGATATATATTTTTTACTCAAGTATGACAATTGGGTACTTTTCAAAACTTTCCTTTCGGTAAAGTCACCCACCACAAAAGACGAAAAAACCTGCGCTCGGCAGCTTAACCTCAACGGCAAACCTGTTAACAGTTAACCAGAAAAACAGATCAAGTAATGCTGAGGAGAGCTAGAGTAGAACTCTTCTGTGAGGAAGAGAGGTGAGAATGATCAGAGGGCGGGAGAGTGGCTCTTTAGTAAGAGGGGAGGGGCTCCCTCATTCGCCACTCAACCTGTTTGTCTCTGACATACGTGTTTGATTGGTTCTTCGAGCTACTTAGAGATTCTTGTGAATGCCAGAGTAAAATATCAAAATGAATAACTGAAAGAGAACAGTGCGTGCTTGAAAAGGTTTTGAAATCTTCCAATGCCTGTTTTCTGATCAAGCAACAATTACACGTCAAGTCATTAACTAAACCAAATCAAATTGTATTTCTCACATGCGGCAAATACAACAGGTGTAGACCTTACAGTAAAATGCTTACTTACAAGCTCTTAACCAACAATGTTTTAAGAAGTTAAGAAAAACGTTTTAAGTTAAAAAAAATAGATGAATAAAAAATATATATATTATAGAAACAAAAAGTTACAAATAATTAAACAGCAGCAGTGAAATAACAATTGCAATAGCGAGGCTATATACAGGGGGTACCAGTACAGAGTCAATGTGTGGGGGCACCGGTTAGTCGAGGTAATTGAGGTAATATGTACACGTAGGTAGAGCTAAAGTGACCCGGTTTAGAAAGTTTTAGAAACGTGGAGCCATTGACATGATCAGCTGTTTTACTCTCTCTTCTCCCCACTTGGAGAAGGTGTTGGAGAGAGTCTGTAATTCCATCTGTGAGATTAAAAGTGGCAGTTATGCTAAGGGCCATGACATAGTAGTCATTTTTCAAGACACTTTGTAGTAAACATTCTTCTGAGATGCTGTAATGGGAAGGCAGCTGTGTGTCCTTCTTCACACGGAGAGAGTGAAGGAATGAGTACGGGAGCGAGAGAGAGAGAGAGAGAGAGAAAAGAGAGAGAATGAACAAGTAGGGGAGAGAGAGAGCTAGAGAGAGGGAGGAAGAGAGAATGGGGTAGAGAGAGGAGAGAGAGAGAGAGGGATTAAGAGGAGATGTGGAGATTAATTGCTTTTCCCAAAGAAAATATTTATTTGTTGTAACCACGCATCCTCAGGATTGTGGAGCAGATCCATAAACAACTGAATGTATGGCAAACAGGGGGAACTAACCGTCCCAGTAGCACTCCCATGATATGATAGACTGAGGCATCCACAGCTGGAAAGTCTGACAAACACCCCTTAATATAAATCATTGCATCAGTACAATCCAAAACATACTGTAATAGAGACACTGTAGTTTAGATTTGAGAGATGGGACATGACTGAGCGGGTGAATGAGTAATGTTTGGGACAGGAAATTAGTCATCTCAAATGACTGATCTAATATAGGTTCAATAACTCCATTATCATCCTGGATGAGTCAAAGTAAAAGTACACTCTTAGAAAAAAAGAGTTCCAAAAGAGTTCCTCCGCTGTCCCTATAGGAGAACCCTTTTTGGCTCCAGGTAGAACCCTTCTAGGTTCCTTGTAGAACCCTCTGTGGAAAGGGTTCTACATGGAACACAAAAGGGTTCTACCTGGAACCAAAAGCGTTCTACCTGGAATCAAATAGGGTTCTTCAAAGGGTTCTTTTATGGGGACAGGAACCCTTTTAGGTTCTAGATGGCACCTTTTTTCTAAGACTGTAATTGGGTACTTACAGGCCATCCTCAGCCAGTACCACATTGTCCAATGAAGGGCCTCCAGGGTCCGAGGTGCTGCTGCTGCCCATACTGCGGAAGGACTCCCGGGCCCTGCGCCGACGCTCTCGCTCCACTTCCTCTGCATCCTCAACGCTCCTTTGGGTGGTGATTCTGTGGAGAGCCGGAGAGAAGCATTGTTTAAAGCTATAGTCTGAGATTTGAAAAACAACAAAATGGGTCCTTGCCACTTGTTTCGGTATACTTCTGAGATATGGGACGAGGGAACAAATTTAATAAATAATTGAAATGACCATTGAACAGCTTTCAAAATCACAGACTGTACCTTTAGAACCTAAATAAGGAACTGTTTTTAGCACCGTGTGTCTTTGAGCGTTATATTTATAGCTGACATGGATTCCCTGAGTCATCATCCTGGGCTCGGCCTGGGCTCTCCCAAGAAGATGTTTTTAAAACAATGCCTAAGCCCTCCGCTAAGCCCAGCGTTCAGCTCGCCACGGATGAGATTCTCTCACCCACTACAGCATACCCCTCACCAGTAAACATGCACACACATGTGGCTGTCCTTATGTTTACATTTTACTGCAGCAACATATTTATCACAACAGTTTATTCCCCTTTCTCCACGGCAGAACAAACCAAAAAGGGTTTAAAGTTCACCCTCGCTGATTTAGACATTTAGACATTCAGACATTGCCTGGAAGTGCATGCCACCTATTTTTCGGTGATTATGATGAGCAGATACTACAGCACGTATGGACGTGTCTGCTGTGCTGTATGTCTCTGTTGTTTAGCGAAGGGACCATGGTATTAGCCTCAGGGTGAATACACACACACGCAAACATACATTTGTATTAGCCTGAGGGTGAATGCAGGAAGACTGGATGGTTAATAGGTTCCATCTGTGTGCCAGGGTGTCAGATGACAGCGCGTACATCCATTTGGCTTCTGGATCAATTAAGGCAGGCTCAGGTCACTAATAGGGCCCTAATGTGTCCCAGGCCCCAGGTCCTGTGTGTGTGTGTGTGTGTGTGTGTGTGTGTGTGTGTGTGTGTGTGTGTGTGTGTGTGTGTGTGTGTGTGTGTGTGTGTGTGTGTGTGTGTGTGTGTGTGTGTGTGTGTGTGTGTGTGTGTGTGTGTGTGTGTGTGTGTGTGTGTTGTTACCACCACCTGAGACCATCAACCCATCTGTTTCAGTGACTCTCCATTTTACAACACCCCCTATAAAGAACCATGTAGGTGGGATGGTCTGTAAAATCAGCCCCCCACCACCCATTAGTAATTTTCGTTTACAAGCAATAGCATCAGCTTCGTTCCCTCATTCCCCTCTCCTCCCTTTGCCTTCAGGCATTTTCGCTTAGCAGTTACGGTCAGCGTGAGTAGGTAGGAGAGAGGCCAGGGGAGAATGACATGACCAAGTGCCCAAAACCACTGAGTTTTGAATCAGGAAGATATTTCAAGATTTCACAAAGGCGATTTCACAGTATAGCACATTTGACACATCCGTTATGAGGTAAAATATCATTTGTATGAGTTTGTCTCCAATTCTTTTGGGACACAACCATTGTGGAGACAAGGACGCAAGCACACCCAGTTGGTATGGTAGTAGTGGACGTGGCAGGACCAAGACTCTCTGACTTAACTTTTACACCCTCTTATTATTTTTCCTTTAATCAGCATTATGGGATTATCTCATTCTTGGCACAAGTCAAACGTCTGACTCAGATGATGATGTCATTCATCTTTTGGTGTCTGGATTATAGATGGATGGCCTTTCTTTCTTTGTCATCCTCTTTCAGTCATTGAATCTGTTCTCGTTTAAACCTAATCTAAGTGACCCATTTTCTCACTCCATCTTTTAGATCTGTAACCGATCTGTAATAGCTTTATTTCCATGAACTCACTCTCACAGTAGTGAGGAAAGACACTCCAAAGAATATGGTTTACAGAATCTGGTTTACATTGGGGCTTATGTTGCCTTTCCTGACAATTGTAACAATGTCTAAGCTCGACTTCCTCTGAATAACGTTCAAAAGCAACAGCCGCAGGGCCAAGGAGCCAGACTCCGACAGTGAGACTGTTGAGGGAATGTATTTGGGGCGGTTTTTGCCCCTTTGTAAATTCACACCAGAGCAAGCCTGAGCATGCCACTCCTGTCGCCACACAAAACTGAAGACAAACAGGCAAATGCCTCTCCAGAGCAGATGGGTCAGTGTTGTGTGTCACAGGTGAGTGTGAATAGCAGAGTTCCTGGAGTGGGAACGGTTTCAGTATGATATGTTAGATTAATGAATAAAGACAGACACGAATGTCAAGTTCAAAAGCCATGTTCATGTAAGTCCCTACATGCAGGGTCTGGATAACAGAACAGCTAGCCGACTACCTATCAACTATATCCCTTAACATCATCCTTTTCAATAGAAAGTGCAAACGTAACAACAACATTAAGTTCTTCACTGGCATGCAATAACAAATGGAAAGGCATTGCATTTTCTTTCCACTTCAGTTGTCATCTTTCTTTTTTTTATTAATCAACTCTCATAATAGAAAACAGTTTAACACAATCACTTGCTTACAAAATAATAGGCAATACACACCCTATGCAAACAGAGTGACGGAGCGTCGTGGACGCTGCACAAAAGTACGTAGGACTTGTGTCATTTTGTAAAGTGTGTAGCGACCTTAAAACTTCTTATGGCTTGAGGGCAGTATTTTTACGTCTGGATGAGAAGCGTGCCCAAAGTAAAAGTAGGATATGCATATAATTGGTAGATTTGGATAGAAAACACTATAATTTCCAAAACTGTTAAAATAGTGTCTGTGTATAACAGAACTGATATGGCAGGCGAAAACCTGAGAAAAATCCATCCAGGAAGTGGGATTTTTTTTATATGGTATTTTCAATTGAATGCCTATAGAGTATCTAATGGGTTAGGACCCAGATTGCAGTTCCTATGGCTTCCACTAGATGTCAACAGTCTTTAGACATTGTTTCAGACTTGTTTTCTGAAAAATGAAGAAGAATGAGACCTTTCTGTCAGTGGACTGTAGAATCATGCACTGCTGGTTTGCGCGCGTGACCGAGTGTGCGCACTTCGTTGTTTTCCCTTTCTATTGAATAAGCTATTGTCCGGTTGAAATATTATTGATTATTTAGACAATTGACAACCTGAGGATTAATTATAAACATCGTTTGACATGTTTCGACGAACTTTACCGGTACTATTAGGATGTATTCGTCTGCATGTTTTGTCGCCTTTGAGCAAGTGGATGACTGAACAAAACACGCCAACAAAACTTTTTGGGGATATAAAGAGTTTTTGGGATATAAAGAGGGACTTATATGCATATCCTAGCTTCTGGGCCTGAGTAACAGGCAGTTTACTTTGAGCATGCTTTTCATCCGGATGTCAAAATACTGGCCCTACCCTAGAGAAGTTAATCTCTTGCACCGCAGCCTCGTGTTTGGATAGCAGTCGTCCAGCAGTCGTTGTAGAGGCTCACAGACTGCTGACAGTTGTGGCATGAACGAGATAGTATTCAAAGCTGATAAGATGCTGCTCTCCTTTTGCATCAGTCGGGTTTGGCATAATGAGGATCACTCTTACTTTCTCTTTGTCCGGCTGCAGGGCTTTGGCTGAGAGAATGTGGCAATGGAAGTGTCTTTCACTTTGAATTATAGTTTCTAGAAGGCCAAGGCGCACCTTAACTGGTCAGTGTCACGGATCCCCCCGGTACTGATGCTCATTCTGTTCACCAGATCCGGAGGTCTACGTCACTGGCTTTCTAGGCTTTACTGAACAGGATTCATTATCATCAACCCCGGACTGTCTTGTCTGATTACACACACCTGGTTCCCATTTCCCCTGATTAGTATGTTATATATGTGCCCTCTGTTCCCTCTGTCTTTGTCGGTTATTTTTCCCAAGTCCGTTGGTGGTGTGAGTACCTATGCGTTGGTGAAGCTGTTATGCTGCATGCTTTATATATTTTGTATTACGGGTATCGTCCCATATTGTTCAACAAGGTTTACCCTCACTCTTTTGTTTGTGTACAGCCCAGTGTTTTTGTATACGTGTTTGTTTTGGGTGTATTAAAAACCCCTATTGTGTATTCCTGCGCCTGTCTCCAAATCCTTTATACCAGCGTGACAGTTGGCAGTGCTCTATCAGTGCTAGAAGCTTCACATCTTGGTTGCATTCTGCTTGTTCGTCGTGTCACTGTAGCCTACAATCAGGATATCATCAGCGACTGGTTCAATGGCTTTGAGCCAGTAACTTGTGCTGCTTGCGTTGATATACCTCAGGCACCACAACAAACAGGAGCTTGAGCCAGCGTTTCCGACTCCAAGGGGTCCAGAAGGTATTCATGAAGCTACTTTCTTTGTCCAGCTTGCATTGCAGGAAAGAACTTCGGTGTGTCCAGTTTGATGTCAAGTCATCTGTTATGTTAACTATCCAGAAGGGAGAGCAATAGTGCTCTGTTCTTGGACTAATGTTGTTTATTACCTATTTTTTTAACCTTTTTAACTAGGCAAGTCAGTTAAGAACAAATTCTTATTTACAATGACGGCCTACCAGGGAACAGTGGGTTAACAACAGATTTTTACCTTGTCAGCTCAGGGATTTGATCCTGGAACCTTTTGCTTACTGGCTCAACACTCTAACCACTAGGCTACCTGCCACCCCTATATCTATATTAATATTGTTGATAGAATTGTGTCAAATGCTAATTTTATGCTAATGACACAGTTGTTGTGCTTCATTACTGAATGAGGCCTTTGAAGAACTGCAGTCTGCCTTTGGTATTGTCCAGACTCAGCTCTGTCAGATGAAATTGCTTTCAATTAGTTTGAAGCTAGGTTAAACACTATGGTGGAAAATTAAGTGGTGGTCTGTGAATGTTTTGACCCCTAGTTGCGCCACACTTTCCTAAACCATCTTGCTGTTCATTGTGTAAATTGATGTTTTAAAAACTGTATTGCTTTGTTTTTTATGTTGTAAATGTGTATGCAACTTTGTGGACCGTGTACGCAACATTTGTGGTCAGGTCTCTCTTGTAAAAGAGATTGTTAATCTCAATGAGACTAACCTTGTAAAATATTTTTTAGGTTTTGGAGATTGATTGTTTACTGCCACGGCGATGGAATAGGAGATATCTTTGCCTTCAGTCAACGAGGTAAGTGGTGATGCTAGCTAGCCAGCTAACAACAAGGTGATCACTATGCTGTGGTGTATTTAACATTAGCATTAGACAACGGTGTTTCTTTGAATATGGAATGTAACTAAACCTATACTGTACATAGCTACAAAAATAACAAGTGCGTGGCTTTCGAGCCACTTCTGATCCCATGTTTTAGTATGATATGTTAGAATAATTAATTAAAACAGACATGAAGGTCAAGTTCAATAGTCATGTTCAAGTATTGTACAAGTCCCTACATGCGGGGTCTGGATAACAAAACAGCTAGTTGATTACCTATTAACTAGACCCCGTAACAGGAACTGCCAGAGGGCTTTAACGCCTCCTGGAGCATAGGCCACCAACAACCTTAACCCGCAGAGCAAAATGTGAACCCCTCTGGTAATTCATTCCCTAATTTCTGACTCCCATGTTAGGTTTGACACCTGGCTGTTAAAGAATCAGACTGGCCACCCAGAGACCAGAGATCAGAGGAGGACAGGAACATATATTCCTGCTGTTGTGTAAAATTTGTACATAAACACACTGTTTGCTTGACCGTTGTAAGTAGTAAAGTAATACTTGACTACAGATGCATTAGGTAACAAAGTAAGCATTTCACAAACAAAGTCGTTATTAGCGTAAATTAGAAAGGTTAATAGCACATGTTTAACAAAATAAGTTACGTTGTTTACTCGCTGAATTACTAAATAATAACATCCCCTGATAAAAGACACTGAGGAGGGGGTGCTGGGAAACCTTTCCATAATGATCTCATGGTTGTCATGAAACAAGTTAGAACAGTTACTGTGTGGAGGCCATTACATCAGCTAGACACAAAATCATGTTGTTGACGATACTGAAGAGATACATTTTCCAAGAAGTGGTTAAACAAGTTACGAAATGAGAGGAGCACAGCGAATTTACTACATCTGGGAACCCAGATGACTCGGTGGTGCACCACGCAAACAAGGCAAGCAGGTCCGAGCACCGCAAATCCATTAGGGGTGCAAAAAGACAATACAGACTCAAACTTGAATTGATGTTCGACAACTCAGACTCATGTTACATGTGGCAAGGACTACAGACTATCACAGACTACAAAGGAAAATCCAGCTGTGAGGTTCCCACCGAAGCCTCCCTCCCAGACGAGCTTGACTCATTCTACGCTAGCTTCGAGGCAGAAAATACCAATCCATCCAGGAAGACTCTCGCTGCACTGGACAACCAGGTGTTTTCGCTCTCCAAGGCTGATGTGAGGAAAACTCTCAAAAGAGTGAATACTCACAAAGCCGCTGGCCCAGTTGGCATCCCTGGTCGTGTCCTCAGAGTGTGTGCTGACTAGCTGGCGGGCGTCTTCTTTGCGGGCATCTTCTTGAACATATTCAACCTGTCCCTGTCCCAGGCTCTAGTCCCCTACTGATTTAAGGAGACCACCATCATCCTGGTGTCCAAGAAAAACAAGGTGACATGCCCAAATGACTAGCGCCCCGTCACGCTCACCTCGGTCATCATGAAGTGCTTTGAGAGGCTGGTCATGGCCCACATTAATGCCAGGATGCCAGCCACACTAGACCCATTCCAATTTTCCTACCTCTCCAGCAAATCCACGGAATATGCCATTTCCATCGCTATTCACACGGCTTTTAACACATCTGGACAAGGGGAACACCTATGTGAGAATGCTGGTCATTGACTACAGTTCAGTATCCAACACTATTGTTCCCTCCAAGCTCAGAGCCCTGGGTCTGGACACCACCCTCTGCAACTGGACCCTGGACTCCCTGACAGGCAGACCATAGGCCGTGAGAAATGGCAACAACACCTCCTCCACACTGACTATTAACATCAGAGCCCCCCAGGGGTGTGTCCTCAGTCCTCTGCTGTACTCTCTGTTCACCCATGACTGCATGCCTTTGCATGACCCCAACTCCATCAAGTTTTCTGATGACACCACGGTTGTAGGCATGATAACCAAACGACGAGTCAGCCTACAGGGAGATGGTAAGTTTACTGGCATTGTGGTGTCAGGACAACAAACTCTTCTTCAACGTCAGCAAAACAAAGCAGTTGATTGTTGACTTCAGGAAGCAGAGGAGGGAACATGCCCCGATCCATATCAATGGGACTGTAGTAGAGAGAGTCACGAGTTTCAAGTTCCTTGGCATCCACATCACCACAACACCACCACTCTTGTCAAGAGGGTGCAACAGTGTCTCTACTTCCTAAGGCGGCTGAAGAAATTCGGCATGCCACCCCGGGTTCTCTCCAAATACTGCTGCTGCACCATCGAGAGCATCCTGACCGGTTGCAACATGGCCTGGTACGGGAATTGCTCCATCCACGACCGTAATGCCCTCCAGCGGGTGGTGAAGACAGCCCAGTACATCACTAGGACCGTGCTTCCACCCACCCAGGGCATCTACTTGAAACAATGCCTGAGGAAGCCACGCAGCATCAACAAGAACCCCACGCACCCCAGCCACAAGCTGTTCTCTCCCTTACCGTCAGGCAAAAGGTGACGGCGCATGAGGTCGTATACCAAGAGGCTCAGAGACAGTTCCTATCTACAAGCCATAAGACTACTGAACACTTGAACTGGACTTACCACCTGCTCTGATTCTCCTCACCTTAGCACACACCACAACTGTTGCTACCAGACTCTTATTATACTGCTCAATTGATACATTTGCCCCCATCCCCCCTTCCCCAATATTCGTGTAAATATTGTATTTTAAATTGTGTGTTCCTGTATTCCTGTATTCTATTATAATGTAATTTACTTTGTTCGTATTCTTATTTGGTCAAAAGTTTGGACGGACCTACTCATTCAAGGGTTTTTCTTTCTTTTTTACTATTTTCTACATTGTATCAATGTACATTGTATCAACATCAATACAATGCAATAACACATATGGAATCATGTAATAACCAAAAAAAGTGTTAATGAGTTTGAGACATTCAGTTGTGCTGTGACAAGATAGGGGTGGTATACAGAAGATAGCTCTATTTGGTAAAATACCAAGTCCATATTATGGCAAGAACAGCTCAAATAAGCAAAGAGAAAGAACAGTCCATCATTACTTTAAGACATGAAGGTCAGTCAATCAGGGAACAATTCAAGAACTTTGAAAGTTTCTTCAAGTGCAGTCACAAAAACCATCAAGCGCTGTGATGAAACTGGCTCTCATGAGGACCGCCACAGGAAAGAAACACCCAGAGTTACCTCTGCTGCAGAGGATACATTAATTTGAGTTACCAGCCTCAGAAATTACAGTCCAAATAAATGCTTCACAGAGTTCAAGTAAAAGACACATCTCAACATCAACTGTTCAGAGACTGTGTGAATCAGGCCTTCGTGGTTGAATTGCGGCAAAGAAACCACTACTAAAGGACACCAATAAGAAGAAGATACTTGCTTGGGCCAAGAAACACGAGCAATGGATATTTGACCAGTGGAAATCTGTCCTTTGGTCTGATGAGTCCAAAATGTGAGATTTTTGGTTCCAACAGCCGTGTCTTTGTGAGAGACGCAGAGTAGGTGAAAGGATGATCTTTGCATGTGTGGTTCCCACCATGAAGCCTGGAGGAGGAGGTGTGATGGTGTGGGAGTGCTTTGCTGGTGACACTGTCTGTGAATATTTAGAATTCAAGGCACACAACCAGCATGGCTACCACAGAATTCTGCAACGATAGGCCATCCCATTTGGTTTGCACTTAGTGGGACTATCATTTTGTTTTCAGCAGGAAAATGAACCAACACACCTACAGGCTCTGTAAGGGCTATTTTACAAAGAAGGAGAGTGATGGAGTGCTGCATCAGATGACCTGGGCTCCACAATTACCAGACCTCAACACAATTGAGATGGTTTGGGATGAGTTGGACCGCAGAGTGAAGGAAAAACAGCCAACAAGTGCGCAGCATATGTGGGAACTCCTTCAAGACTGTTGGAAAAACATTCCAGGTGACTACCTCATTCCAGGTGACTACTGTGATGTACTGGATGTAGTCTATCACAGTGCCATCCGTTTTGTCACCAAAGCCCCATATACTACCCACCACTGCGACCTGTATGCTCTCGTTGGCTGGCCCTCACTACATATCAGTTGCGAAACCCACTGGCTCCAGGTCATCTATAATGTCATCTATAATCTTTGCTAGGTAAAGCCCCGCCTTATCTCAGCTCACTGGTCACCAAAGTAACACCCACTCGTAGCATGCGCTCCAGCAGGTATATTGCACTGGTCAACGAATTGCAAAAATTTCTGAAGCTTTAAGCATCAGCTGTCAGAGCAGCTTACGATCACAGTACCTGTACACAGCCAATCTGTAAATAGCACACCCAACTACCTCATCCCCATATTATTACTTACCCTCTTGCTCTTTTGCACCCCAGTATCTCTACTTGCACGTCATCATCTGCACGTCTGTTACTCCAGTATTAATGCTAAATTGTAATTATTTCGCCTCTATGGCCTATTTATTGCCTTACCTCCCTACTCTTCTACATTTACACACACTGTACATAGATTTTTCTATTTTTCAATTTTTCTTTTCTATTGTGATATTGACAAAGTTTTTTTATATGTAACTCTGTGTTGTTGTTTTTTTCGCACTGCTTGTTTTATCTTGGCCAGGTCGCAGTTGTAAATGAGAACTTGTTCTCAACTGGCCTACCTGGTTAAATAATGGTGAAACGTAAAAAAATTATAAAGTTTGTTGGGAGAATGCAAAGCTGTCATTACGGCAAAGGGTGTCTACTTTGAAGAATCTAAAATATATTTTGATTTGTTTAACACTTTTTTGGTTACTACACAATTCCATATGTGCTATTTCTAAGTTTTGATGTCTTCACTATTATTCTACAATGTAAAAAATAGTGTAAAAATAAAAACCCAAACTTTTGACTGGAACTGTATATGCGCACGTAATTTCTCAACTGCATGGAATACCATGATAAAGCTGTCCAATGAGCAGCTCTGGTGAAACCATTTGCATTTCATCTTATCTCACTGTGTGGGATTTGATAGTTTATGTATCTATCAGAGGAGGCGCCCTCACTCGCTCTGTCCCTCTCTCACTTCATTCAAAACAGACCAACATGCTTTTCTTGACCCATTCAAATGAATGTTACAACATGAGATAAAACGTGTTTAGAGGCCTCATCTGGTCCCTCAAAGAGTGGCGTGTCAATACAGACAAAAACAAACAGAACAAAAATGGAAACAATCTCAGAAACATCTCTATGACACAAGCGCAGCTAGCCAAGCTACGCTTATGTCAAGTTATTTTTCTGAGAGGGCAGTTTCATTGCTTAGTGTAAGAGTGCTTTTTACCAGTAATAAGACTAAACGTTGAGTTTGTTTGGCTTCTAACATCAATATCTCTTTCTCACTTGATAGTAAATCTGAGACAACATAACATTTAGACAAGATGATGAGGGTTCATGAACAAACTGAAAACCATACTTTCGTTGCGGGGGTGAAAATCTGTAAAAAATGCAAAAACACTTCCAAAAGACTACAAGGGTTTGGCATTGTCAGACACCTTCTAATGATGGGATGGGGATGGGACTCATTTGATAGTATATCTGAGGCAACAGAACCTTTAGACAAGCGGATGAGAGGTTCGGCATAATCAGACACTTTCTAAGGAAGGGATGGGATGGAGGAGTGTCTGTCTGAAGCTGATGTCATCCATCTCTCTCCACCATCTGCACTGAGGATTAGCCCAAGTGCTTCTTGGGACACAGCTCTGATGCACTCCCTGGCCTGGCTGTAGTGTTTATGACTGTTCCCTAAACACATATTTTGAAGAGCATTCTACTCCCCTCCTAACGGTTCCCTCACTCAGTGGTGTAAAGTACATAAGTAAAATACTTAAAGTACTACTTAAGTCATTTTTTGGGGGAGTATATCTATTTTACTTTATTATTTATATTTTTGACAACTTTTGCTTTTACTCCACTACATTCCTAAAGAAAATATGTACTTTTTACTCCCAGAAATGTTCCCCTACACCCGAAAGTACTACATTTCAAATGCTCAGGCAGGACAGCAATATGGTCCAATTTATGCACCTATCAATATAATGCATTGTCATCCCTACTGCCTCTGAGTATGGGAATGTGTCTCTGTTTGGCATCTGGTTTGCTTAAAATATGGAATTTGATGTATAGCATTTACTTTTACTTTTTACTTTTACTCAAGTATGACAATTGAGTACTTTTTCCACCACTGTACTTAAGTACATTTGAGACCAGATACTTTGACTTTTAACTCAAGTAATATTTTCCTGGGTGACTTTCACTTTTACTTGAGTCATTTTCTATTAAGGTATCTTTACTTTTACTCAAGTATGACAATTGAGTACTTTTTCCACCACTGCCCTCACTTTTAAAAGTTCATGTTCTGTTAACTCATACCCAAAATTTGCAGAATGTCATCAATGTAAAGGAATTTTGGGAACTTTAAACCAAAATACAATGACATGTTTCAAATGTTTGATTTCATGTTGAATTCACATTAGTTGACAACTCAATCAAATGTAAATTAAAACTTGAACTGACATCTGTGCCCAGTGGCACCTCCCCTCATACATTTTGTAGAATTATGCCTACAGTATGATATGTGTAAAAACATCCTAACTCAGAAATGGCAACATCAGAGTAAACAAGAAGGCTAGTAAAAGGTATCACACACGCGCGCACACATACACACAGCCATAATCAGGTTCATCAAAAAGCTGTGGGACGACACCAGTTTGAAACCTGTTATCTTTGGATGTTAATCACATCTTTAACACCGTGCCTCAAGATAAACAGCGTTCTCATTGGCATGTCAAAGCAACTGGCAGAGCATTTCAAAGGGACAAGTGTGTGAGAGACAAGTGTGTGAGTGTGCGAGAAAAAGATCGTTTTGGCAGCACTGAAAAAATACCCACAAAAATGTATCTTGTATTCCACACCCTCGGAGCAGCCTAAGCCTCAACTCTCAGCTGTTTGACAAACCACACCTGCTCTGCTCCACCTGAAGTCCTCAAGCCTGCCTCTCCTCTCCCATTGACAAAACTGGAAAACTCTGATTACACAATCAAAACAAAAGGATTGTATTTTCATTGAAGACTGAACGCAGCACTCATTCACTCTCGTTCACTTATTCTTTTGTTGATCATAATGGTTGAAGTGTCTTAAGGTTCCTTTCCCAAACGGTGTTCTGTGTTCCTTCAAACTGGGAAGTAAATAAGACTGTTAGTTAATGAGACTGAATTGGTTCTCTTTAGATGGAATCAATGTTATTTTCATGTCTCATGTTATGTCCATTTACAGTCATTTAGCAGATGCTCTTATGCAGAATTGTTTCGTACTGGTCCCCCTTGGGAATCAAACCTACAACCCTGGCGTTGCAAGTGCCATGCTCTACCCCCCTTCATTTTGAGAGTTTACAGAGTACCTACACTGTTCTTTCACTACCTGCTTTCTCCCACAGAGCAATGCTGGAGGAATGAAAAAAATAAGGAAAAAGACCTAACATGCCACCACCCATAAGCAGCCTCTTTCACAATCGCGCTGCCCATGTCACCCGTCACTTCTGACACAGCTCACTGCCCGAATTTCCCTCAGCTGCAGTCAGAAGAGAAAGCCTTGGGCACCTCTCTCATAATCTTTCTCTTTATCTCTCTTTTCTTCCCTCTCTCTGTCCCTCCCTCTCTCTCTCTCCACTTCTCTCTCTCTCTCTCCTCCACCACCCTCCAAGCCTCCTAAAGGAACAATAAACAACCCAGTCAGGAGGGCTGATGAAAAGGTCTGTCTCTGGTGACAGAGTGGCCCTCTGCTTTGGTCCCTGTCCAGGTTGTGTCAACAGTGATAAGACCCAGGGCAATGGTCATTGAATAACCCTTCCTGTAATCAGAGCAGCAGGAGAAAGCCCAGGGCCTGTATTTATAAAGCGTCTCAGAATAAGAGTACTGATTTAGGATCAGGTCCCCCCTCTTAGTCATTATGATTTAAAAGACACGTGATTTAAAAGGCAAAACTGATCCTTGATCGGTACTCCTACTCTGAGACGCTTTGTGTATGCTGCTGTGTGATCTGATCTCTGATCTCTGACCCACATCTACAGTACAGTACACTGATCCTTCCCTCTGGTGCCCAATCAGACAAACATGTTTACTAAGGAGAGGCTAGCCAGAACTGGGGATATATGGACACATGGTTTAACACATGGAGAATATTATGCAGTATATCGAACCGTTCAGTGTATTTTTTAATGAAATATGGATTTTAGACAAATTAATGCAGCAGTTTTCTTCAGCCAAGAAAGGCTGATCTGAGTTAAATGAGGACAGGTTCTGACTCACGTCCATACGTGGAACACCAACGCAGCTGTAATTGAAGACCATTCATAGATTAGTATACAGCATTTGGTCTTGAATTATCCAGCTGCTTCGTGTGTTTGAGTTGTGTGCTGTTTTGGCCACACAGTACCTGTGCCTCAGTCACAGTAACTATTAACCTGATTGCTGCCTTGTGTCCACAGAACAAAGAGCTTGAGGAAGGGGCTGGAGCCACAACTCAATTTACTCTAGCATGCTGCCTGTAAAATAATATAGCACTATGACTCAATTTACCAGAGTCTAGCATACCTTTTCTTTATCATTTTCTCTAGCTCTTCCCTTCTGATAAACAGCATACTTAACTTTCTTTCTCTATTCAATCTATTTGTACTCCAAAAACTGTATTCATATTTTTACTCACTTCAAGAGGTTCTGCAAACCTTGCTTGCTGGTGTTTCTTCTCGGGATTGCACGTGACATGTCCCTTTCTCCTCTTCTTCCCCTTTTAATCAGATAAAAAATTTGACAGTGTAGCTCCTCTTCTTCCTCAGAATAACCTCTCTGTATCTTCCAGTCCTGAGCCCAATGTCCAGCGTGGAGGTTTCTATAAGACAGATTTATGTACTCCTTTTTCACTCATTCACTCCTCTTATACACACACACAGACACACACACACAGGGATTCCTGTTCTCTTAGATCCTGTCCCCTGCGCAGCCTGTTGAAAATGTGAGGAGCGTTCAGAGCAGCACTCTCTTTCCTCTCACAGAGACAGGCTTTAGTCACTGCCCACCTCCCCTCCTCCTCCTCTCCCTCTCTCCTACATGTGTTTCTCATTGAGTGCTCAGAACGTGGCCCAACATCTTTTTACCTCCCTTCTGCAGGGTCATGTGGCTTTCCCTGGGGGAGGTGTAAAACGATAACCCAGACTTCTCTAATCCAGACCCCTAACACCCCCCTGTCTCTCTGTCTGTTGCCCAGCCTATGCACTTCCCAGATCTCAAGTTTCACTCAGATTAGATAAGATTAAGAAAAACAATAAAGATATAACTGTTTGAACACAAACAACACTTAATGGTCCTGGAATTACTAACAATCAATAGCAATATTGAGTAGGTATTGTTTAATTCATACTAATTTAATTGTTTAATTTGCCAATCATAAAGTAGTAAAAACACTATGATTGAACACATTGTGTTTATCAGATGACTTATATATACATATATTTGTTATGTGGAATTTGGAGAAGGCTACTGGGCGCACCATGTCATTTCAATGTGGAAATTTGGGTAATATTTGGTTTAGACGTTGATCAATGGGATTTCATCCTTTATGCACACATTCAGAAAGACAGCCAGAAGTTTGTGGAATTCCCAATGTTTTATCACTATGCTTTCAGCCATCTAAAAGCACAACCAAATTAGAATTTGAAAAACTACGTCAGATTTTTGGGTTAGGGTTCGATTCAATCCGAAATTTAAAAGGTCATTTCCGATTGAGACTTATTTACCATGGATGCAGTCTCTGCAAACCCGGGAACATTACCTTTAAATTTCAATCGTGCTATAGCGCTGATCTTTGGTGACACGAGCCCTTAATTGTCATCTAAATGTGTTATCACAACACTTTAAACCATTTAAAAGCACAACGAATTTCAAATGGGAATACAATGTCAGATATTGTGTATTAATACAACAACTTAATGTATTATCAATGTGCTTCATCTAATAGCACAACCAAATGACCTGGATTGCAGTTGAGATCATATTAAAAGTAAATAGTGCAAGTGATCAAGGCTGTTCGAGATTCTGCACAGATTACTATAGCAATGTGAAGACCACAGATTTACCGACCTTTGCATGTTATCTTGTTATCATGTTATCTTGAAAATGCACACGTTCTATGATTACATATAGTTACAATATCCTCAAAATGTGGCCATGTTTGTGTTTCTCATTCAAAGGTTGAATAATACTGTTACAAAGGGTTCTCCTATGGGTCAAAGAATCATTTTGGAACCCTTTTTTCTAAGAGCGTACATACAAAAAGTGCTGTAATTTTTAAATGGTTCTCCTGATATGGCTGACCCTCAAATTAAAGCTGACCCTAAAGATGATTAAAGCTGATTAAAAGACCCTCAAATTTAAAGCCTGCACTTTTACCATTTACATTTAAGTCATTTAGCAGACGCTCTTATCCAGAGCGACTTACAAATTGGAAAGTTCATACATATTCATCCTGGTCCCCCCGTGGGAATTGAACCCACAACCCTGGCGTTGCAAGTGCCATGCTCTACCAACTGAGCCACACGGGACCACAGAATCATTGTATTATTTCAAGTCGGATGTGCTGGAGTACAGCACCATTTACTGTTTACTGTATTGCAAAAGTGATATTGAATTGTGTGTCAATGTCATTGTCAATGCAACCAAACTCTACACACAAGTACATTTTAATATTGTTGTATGGTGGTGTCCTGCATTTTGTGTTGTGGATATGTAGTAGTGTAGCGGTGTTATATGATGTACTGTTTAATCTTTTGTTTTGTGTGTAATGTAAGTGCCTTGGTGTGTTTGGACCCCAGGAAGAGTTGGCAGCAGCTATGGGGATCCCTAATAAATACAAATATTAACATTTGAAGTCTGTGCCACAGACTTAGTCTGGCTTGAATTCCAGTTTGTCTACAAATTAATAATTGATATGTTGAAATCTAATCAAATCTTTAAATGCACTTTAAATGAAGATTGATTTGATGTTGGCCTATTCTTTAATGTAGATTTTTGGTTGAGATGAAGATGTGAATCCAACATATTAATGATGAACTTGAAGATTACATTTCAAGTCAACCAAAGCTTGAAACCCTAGGCCTATATGCATTGTCTATTTTTAAATTGAACCCTTCAGAAAAAACACTGTTCAGGAAGTATTCATACATGTTGACATAATCCATATTTTGTTGTGTTACAGCCTGTATTCAAAATGGATCAAGTATTTTTTAAAGTTCTCACCATATACACACACAAAGTGGATTTTTTGTTGTTGTTGAAATTTGGTCCTGCTTTAAATGGCATGCAGCTTATGAAGGCTTCATAAACCGTCTATAACAGTATGTCATGCTTTGTAAAGAGCTTTTAAGAGGCATTGCTGTGTGACATAACCACAATTGTCAAATGTGACATAACCCACTAAATAAAATATTACATACATGCTATATAAAGGGTGGCATAAGCACTGCTTAATAAAGGCATTATAAATCATATTCAATTGAGGCTTCACAAAGCATGTATAACCCTGTAATTTTTTTCTGGTTTATCACACTTTTTTAATAGAAAAACAACAAAATTGGAAATCTAATTAGCATCCCAGAGTCGCCTCTTCACTGTTGACGTTGAGACTGGTGATTTGCGGGTACTATTTAATGAAGCTGCCAGTTGAGGACTTGTGAGGTGTCTGTTTCTCAAACTAGACACTCTAATGTACTTGTCCTCTTGCTCAGTTGTGCACTGTAATCGAACCCACAAATGCTGATGCTCCAGATACTCAACTAGTCTAAAGGCCAATTTTCTTGCTTCTTTAATCAGCACAACAGTTTTCAGCTGTGCTAATATAATTGCAAAAGGGTTTTCTAAGGATCAATTAGCCTTTTAAAATGATAAACTTGGATTAGCTAACACAACGTGCCATTGGAACACAGGAGTGATCGTTGCTGATAATGGGCCTCTGTACGCCTATGTAGATATTCCCAAAATATCTGCAGTTTCCAGCTACAATAGTCATTTACAACATTAACAATGTCTACACTGTATTTCTGATCAATTTGATGTTATTTTAATGGACAAGAAATGTGCTTTTCTTTCAAAAAACAAGGACATTCCTAAGTGACCCCAAACTTTTGAACGGTAGTGTAATTGCATTGCTGGAGTATTTGAAACTTTACAAATAAAAGGAAATGTATGATTTAAACATGTCTTTAATGTTTATTTGTTTTAGCTGCTAGTGATAATTCCCTAATGGTTAATACATTTGTGTTTACATCATTACGCCTTTATGTATGTGTTATGAATGACCAAAGGTGTCTGACCTTATAGTAAGCACAGCGTAATACGTTACAAGGCATTTATGTATGACCAAAGGGTTCTGACTTTAAATGAAATACAGCGTCATGCGATATAGAGTCTCACTTCAAACTAAGTTTTACAGGACAACCAATTTGACAGAGGTTGAAGAAGTTTGACAAGAATAATGGGCAAATATTATACAATCCACGTGTGAAAGCTCTTCTACTTACCCAGAAAGACCCACAGCGGTAATCACTGCCAAAGGTGATTCTAACATGTATTGACTCAGAGGGTTGAATACTTATGTAAATTAGATATATTTCATTTTCAATACATTTGAAAACATGTTTTCACTTTGTCATTATGGGGTATTGTGTGAGAAAAAAAAAGTATTTTATCCATTTTGATTTCAGGCTGTAACACAACACAATGTGCAATAAACATTGTTGATTCAATCAGTTTGTGCACTGGGGGTGACTGATTACCTTGGCAAAGCGTGTCCCTTTGGTGGTCCCATAGCCCATTTCCAGCCTATGAGGCTCAGGTCTGGAGAGTGACAAGTTCAGTGGGACTTGGTGCCAGTGAGACCATGCAGAAGATGCATGACAAAGTTCAGTTTTCTTGGAAAACTTTAAGGGGATATTCTGAACCTGCAACAACAGGTCATCGTGGGAGTCTCCTGTGTGTTCAGTTTGACAAAGAACAAGCTTTCTTGTGAGCAGACAAACGGTAGCATAGCGCCGATCATACATTATTCAAACATAATAACATCATTTATAGCTTCTATATCCAACGTTTTGGGGTGTTGATGAGAAAATGCCCCGCCACCATCCCTACTAAAACACACACAGACACACACATCCACCGCGCCGACAACATAGTTACCATGGCAAAGCGGCACACCAATCACACCTCAAGTGCTGCTGGGTCTTTCTCGGTGACACGTCAGACAAAGAGAGTACTCAGCGTGTCAAAGCCTGCCATAGATTGGCCGTCCCTCCATCCCACCCCACTTGTCAGAAGAAGCTGCTCACACAGCAGGGGAACAGCGGGGGACAAGTAAGACAACCAAAGCCAAATAAAAGACCCGGCTTCATGGCACACTCACTGACCTGAACACTGGTCATCTCCAGACTTGGGTTCAAATACTATTTCAAATCATTTCAAATACTTTATCTGTGCTTGATTAAGCATGCCTGGCTAAATAAATCAATAGAATAGTCCCAAAACATTAAACCCAGCCCATCTGGCACGCTAGAGAAAAGGCTCAAAGTACTTGAACGGTTTCAAATAGTCTGGTCGTATCCCAGACACACAGAACAAACGGTCCGATAAGTCTAAGACACTGGTCCAGCTAGATCTGCTCATCTGACCAGCTTTCCCCCTAATTTGTACATAGGCTACTGTGTTATTAGTTTCCATTACAACAGCATAATTGTAGAGTAATTATACAGTAGCGCAACTAAGTCCCTACTTAGTCTTTGCTGCAAAATTTCTACTCAGTCAAGTTGGAAATATAACAGTAATGGCACCCGAAGTGAAGGAAGTTAAAAAAAACTTCAATACAACAGAAAAAAGATTACATTACACTCTCCTTTTTTTTACAATGGAATAATATTATGCATTATTCTTTTGCAAAATGTTATATTTATCACACTCTCAAATTTCAGCAAGTTGTCTATAGTATTTGATCCAGAGTACAGTGGATCATGTATTCGAGAGAAGGCATAACGCCAGACTCTACAGTATGATACCACCACCTGCGTAGTTGATCCACAGCTGCAGGGCCGGGGTCTGACACATATGTGCGCACACACACACACACACACACACACACACACACACACACACACACACACACACACACACACACACACACGGTTATGGGTTATGGGTTAGTTAGGAGTATGTGATACAAGTTTGAGGTGCGGTTTTTGAAGTGGGTTTTTTTCTCCAATTTATGCTTTGGCCACAAATATGAGTATAGGGCGAGTCAACAACATTATTTGGGTTTGAGTAAACAGAATTTTATCTTTACAAATTGAGATTTTCACTCAGCAGTTAATTAAAGTAACTTTCAGAGAACTTCTAAGAATATTATTTACAAACATATACATTCCATCCTCAGCATCAACACAACTCTCTTATCCTCTATCTTGTTAAGTTTGTTCAGGTGTGTTGGCTGCACCCACTAATAGGCCACACCTGATCTTAATGAGTGTGTGTCTCCTTTGAAATGTGGTCCGTTTGAATAGACTAAACGAAAACTAAACAAAAAAAACTATCCAAAAATAAATCATTAGGAATAAGGTTTTGATGTGTCTGTCCTTGCATGGCTGTGTGCTCGATTTTATACACCTATCCCTCAATGTAACCAAGAATAAGGAGATGATTGTGGACTACAGGAAAGGAGGACCGAGAATGCCCCCATTCTCATCGACGGGGCTGTAGTGGAGCAGGTTGAGAGCTTCAAGTTCCTTGGTGTCCACATCACCAACAAACTAGAATGTTCCAAACACACCAAAACAGTGATGAAGAGGGCATGACAAAACCTATTCCCCCTCAGGAAACTAAAACGATTTGGCATGGGTCCTCAGATCCTCAAAAGGTTCTACAGCTGCAACATTGAGCGCATCCTGACTGGTTGCATCACTGCCTGGTACAGCAACTGCTCGGCCTCCGACCGCAAGACGCTACAGATGGTAGTGCGTACGGCCCAGTACATCACTGGGGCAAAGCTGCCTGCCATCCACAACCTCTACACCAGGCAGTGTCAGAGGAAGGCCCTAAAAATTGTCATAGACATCACCCACCCCAGTCGTAGACTCTTCTCTCTACTACCGCATGGCAAGCGGTACCGGGGCGCCAAGTCTAGGACCAAAAGGCTTCTCAATGGCTTTTACCCCCAAGCCATAAGACTCCTGAACAGGTCATCAAATGGTAATCAAATGTTTATCATATATGCATAGTCACTTTAACTATACATTCATGTACATACTACCTCAATTAGCCCGACTAACTGGTGCCCCCACACATTGGCTACCCGGACTATCTGCATTGTGTCCCGCCACCCACCACCCTCCAACCCCTCTTTTATGCTACTGCTACTCTCTGCTTATCATATATTCATAGTCACTTTAACCATACCTACATGTATATACTACCTCAATTAACCCGACTAACTGGTACCTGTATGTAGCCTCGCTACTGTATGCAGCCTCGCTACTGTTATTTTTCACTGTCTTTTTACTGTTGTTTTTATTTCTTTACTTATGTATCATTCACCTAATACCTATTTTGTAAGTAAGCATTTCACTGTAAGGTCTACACCTGTTGTATTCGGCGCACGTGACAAATAAACTTAGATTTTATTTTAAATTATTTGGACGCTACAAACAGAAGTTGGAACATCAATTTCAGAGGAATGGGGTGTGTAGAGCAAAATGGAGACCACCATCGCGTTCGTGAGATTCTCATCTTTCTGTAGGGTGGTCATATTTGTTTTGTAGGCCAAACCGTTCGGGCACTACAGCCGTTTCCGTGAAAAGACCGATTTTCGGGATCTAATGGTGTGACAAACACAGCTGTAGCTCGGCCACCTTCCACAGCAGATGCGGAAGGCAGTCATTGGCGGATGAGGTGGATTGAGATGCAGCCCATGCAAAAAACTGATATCTCTAGTTAAACTGACAGATTTTGATGGTTTAAAAAAATATATATCATTATATTGACGCACCGGTTTATCAACAGACTCTAGAGGGATAATTATTAATGCGTAATCAAATTAATTTCCCTTTCTGTGTCCTATCTGTGTTTGGAGTTAAAAAAAGATAACCCAAAATAAGCTAGCTGTAACGTCCTGACCAGAGTTATTATGTGTTTTGCTTGTTTAGTGTTGGTCAGGATGTGAGCTGGGTGGGAATTCTATGTTGTGTGTCTAGTTTGTCTGTTTCTATGTCCAGCCTAATATGGTTCTCAATCAGAGGCAGATGGTAATCGTTGTCCCTGATTGAGAATCATATATAGGAGGCTTGTTTGGTGTTGGGATTTTGTGGGTGTTTGTTTCCTGTCTCTGTGGTTGTCTGCACCAGATAGGTCTGTCTCGGTTTTTGCACATTTTGTTATTTTGTATGTTTGTAGTGTTTCACTTGTTCTTTTATTAAACATGTTGAACACTAGCCGCGCTGCACTTTGGTCCTCTCCTTCACCTATGGAAGAAAGCCGTTACACTAGCAGTGTTATTTAAAATCACATGGAATGTTTTCAGGAAAGTTATTAAAAAACCTCCAAAATAACCTTTACAATCCGCTCTCAGTGTTAGGCAAACTTCCAATAACAATCATAACAAAACTTCCATAACATTCAGATAATGCTCTCCGAATGTTATTTAACTACTTTAAAGTAACTTTAAAATCATTTCTGTTCTCAGAGCATTAATTAAACCTCGCAGGAAAACATTCAAAGAACTTGAGTAAAACATTCTCAGAACTTCCAGCTAAAAAAAGTTCCCAGAACCGTCTGGAATGCTCACATTTGTTCTAAGAATGTTTTAGCGGTAAGGAAACGTAGTTCTCGGAAACCAAAAACACACATTCCCACAACTTCCAAGTAACCAAATGTGCTAGCTGGGAAGTACCCTCCTTCCCTTTCCCTCAGTCCCTCACACTGTCTCTCATTCCATCTCAGAGAAAGGAAAGGTTGTGTTTATAAGTGACCAGGAGAACTAAATCCTCCCATCTCAGGAGCTGAGTGTTGACCTGTGACCTGGAATGTGTTTCCCTCTCCTCCCTCAAATATCCAAGCTCTACTCATCACCTCCCTCCCACTCATTATAGATCCTCTCTGCCTCCCCCATGCTGACAGGCATGCAGCTATATGACTCCTCCAGCCCAGAGGAGAGGAGATAACAACAGAACAAATAGCTCTCCTGAGGGATGAGCTTTATACATGGCTTCGGTCAAGTTCTCACACAAATCCACAAAGAAAGGAAGAAATGAGCTATGAGCTGTTTTGATACAACACGTTCTTATAAAAGTTATAGTATTTTAGATTCAGATGTGTTTCCTAAGTCCTCGCTTGAAATGGCAGACTATTTTACCTGAGGTACAGGTACATTAAAACAGGTTCAGGAAGATTTAATAACAACTCAATAACCTCTAAAGTACCATGCAAATGATTTGGGTACCTCCGAAAAGCCAGTATTTTCAAAAAGAGAAATCACTCTCTTTAATCACTCTCTCCCCCTGAGAACGTCTGACCATTATAATCAGCGCAGTGGCGACATGAAAAATAATTAATGGGCAGAACTGGAGTGAATTTATGAGTTGAGCATTGAACCCCTAAAAATGAATGCATGAGGTAATAGAAACTGAGGCTGAGCATATGTCATGATGAATTTTAAAACTGAACTTTTCCATATCAATCATGTAAGAATATTTTGGGTTAGTGGGTTTTTTAAGAGTGAAAGATCCATGAGAGAAAGTACAGACACACACAGACCCCTCTGGCCTCAGGGGCCAATTTCAACACCTTGGCAGAACAGAGAGGGAGAATCAACCATGTCATGACCCCTGAACACAAACATTACAGTAACTGAACATGAACTCATTCCCTGTCTTTCCTGAATTTTCCAGACTGCCCTGGGATATAACACTTCTGTAGCACTGGATTCTCCCCAGACACTCACAAAACCAAGTGAGGAATACATTTCAAAGGGGAAATGTCCTAACCCTCTGAATTTCTCTCAATTGAAATCTGCACATATCCATATTACATTTGGACACAGTGTAGATTTAATTACAAATATCCATGTGACATGTTTCGAAACTTTTGTCTTTTTTGTGGAAACATGAGCATATCTGTACATAAACTGGAAGGGTTCAAACCGCAGATGCACTAATCTAATCACCTCTTCAATTAAATGCTTGTTTGCCTGTAGAAATGTAATCTCTTTATTACAGCATCCATGCAGGCAGCCAGGACCTCACACAGTGGAGATTACTACATGACAAGATAGAGTACTGTCCTGTAAACCTCTCATCTGATGGGCTGAATACAACTTCCCGATATAAAGGCGTAAGCCCGAGCCATATACTGTATATCAATGGGGTTGAAGTGTTAATCGAGTGACTTCTATCATTACAGGGTAGTGTTTTGTGTTCACCCACTGAGACTCTGAGGAGCAGAGACTTTTTCTACCTTTCAATTCACATTACATCCTTGCCTTACCTTTCATTGTGGCTGGCAATGGATCATTCTTGGTCCGCAGCTCGAATTGCCTGTAAATATCACAGAAGCCACTAGCCAGTAAGCTCAAAGTACTTAACATTCCAAGCAACTTTTCTTCTATAACCTATTACACTCTTGAATAATGCAACAATACACAAGTGTAGACTATTAAAGGGTTTATTTTACACATTAAATTAGCTGGCAATACACAGCTAACTTCTACTAAGTAGCTAGCTAACAAACTAAAAAGAACAGGACAAGCCGCACACTCTAGGATGTCCAATGCAATAATTAGTTTCCAGCTAGCTAATTAACAACATGCTTCATGATCAAGAACTGTTAACATATCAATATTGAACATTGACCCCTCACATACGAACATAAAAGTACAAGTAATGATATAATACAGTGTCATTCATGTTATAATATTGTTATTTATTTAACTAGTTAAGAAAAAATTCTTATTTACAATGAAGGCCTACTCCAGCCAAACCCAGACGACACTGGGCCAATTGTGCACCACCCTATGGGACTCCCAATCATGGCTGGATGTGATGCAGCCTGGATTTGAACCAGGGACTGCAGAGATGCCTCTCGCACTGAGATGCAGTGCCTTAGACTGCTGCACCACTTGGGAGCCCTTAGGCTACACAGCTAGGTAATGTTAGCAAGCAAGCTAGCTAAACAAAATCATTTATGCATCTTCACATAAACGTGCTGGCTGTAACTAAATGCTGGTGTTTATCTGAACCATCGCTAGACAGGCGCTCTTAGGCTTACACTAGCTTCCGTATTAAAGTTACCTTAGAATGAACCAGGCTTATTTTTTTTTTGCAATTTCATGGAAGTCATTATATGAGGTAAAAGCTAAATGCGACTGAAAAAGTTGATAATTCCCTGGGGAGTTGCTTCTTGTTTCAGAGCAGTCAGGCAAAAATATATATATATATATATATTGCATGTGGCTAACGTACGTACAGTTGATTACTATATCGCCCGCCTTGGGCCAATCAGAAATCGTTCAACACCCAGAAATCCCCGTAATAAAAGTGTTTAACATAATTTTTTGATGACTACTTTGTCTCTGTACCCCACACATACAATTATCTGTAATGTCCCTCAGTCGAGCAGTGAATTTCAAACACAGATTCAACGACAAAGACCAGGGAAGTTTTCCAGTTTATTCTGTAAAAAAAAGCAGACATTGAATATCCCTTTGAGCATAGTGAAGTTATTACTTACACTTTGGATGGTGTATCAATACACTCAGTCACTACAAAGATACAGACGTCCTTCCTAACTCAGTTGCCAGAGAGGAAGCTGACCAAATTATGCAAGATTTTACTTCTGAGTTAACCAAGATTAGACTGCTGTAAGAAGTGACGACAATTTGCTTTGGTTTTGGTAGAAAAGTCACTGCCAAGAAACGCTTAGCATTTTCTGACAAAAACGTTGTTTTACTCAAATAGAGTGTCTGAAGTTACACATCACACTATTACAACCGTGTGACTGTTTTGGAATAAAATGTTCAATATATTTTCTTAAACATCCCTCTGTATTGCGTACTTATTGATACGTTCTAGGGGGCATTTTGAGACCTTAAGGAGCATCAGGTACGTTTAGAATGTCTACAAATGGCATATCCATTTTTTTGTTTGAAATTACAATGGTCACTCAAAACATTTATAAAGTATAACTAGCCCACACAAAAATACTTACTCATGATTAGTAAATGGTTTAAAAGGACCGATATTAAACATCTTATGATCTTATGAATCATTATTAAATACTTAAAAAGTTGTTTATAAGTATGTGAATAATTAAGTTATTAACATTTACAAATGTGTAAGTAATGATTAATACACGATTAATAAACTATTACGTGGAGTTATTACCATTTTTGTTTGAGACATTTGACAACCACATCCCTAACTGTACTTACTCAAACAGGGGTAGAGTAGAGGGCCAGGGGACAGGGCAGTTTTGAAACAGAGATAACTTACATCTCTCCCCTACTGAATGGCATAATAAACATACAGTAAGTAAGTGTTGCTAGCTGAGGCTACGTTCAAGATCCTTCAAAACGTTAAACGTGACACAATTAACTCTCTGGCCATGGAAGCACGATTACAGTATATTAGATGCAAGATGGAATTGAATGAGAAACACATCTTCATTAATCCAGTTCTAACGTGTGTGTGCGTGTGCATGTGCAGTGACACTGATATTCAAGCTGCAATTATCCTGCCAAGTCAAGGGGAAAGCAGAAACTACATCTTAGCTTACAATAGGTTACAATCTGCACAAAATGAAAACATATGGGGACTACCCGAATAGAGAGAAAAACATAATGAGATTTTGGTCAGTCACTAAATCCAACAGCACTCTCTTAACTTTTACAATGACCTCAGCGGGGTGGACACATAATGACCATAAATTACTTTACCACATGGGTCACTTATTAGGCCCTGCATTTGCTACCTTTATGAGACCAATGGGGAGCAATATTTCATGGCATTGTGACATTAGACGAGCCAGGGTAAGGATGGTGTGGTTGATTATACTATTGACCATAATATTAGGACAATAGGGAAATACCAGAAAACACCCGCAGTAACAGCCCAAAAATATTGATGAAGAATTACATTTTTCCCTAGTAACTGTGAAGAACTCTTGATTAAACATCTTTCAAAAGATGGATTGCTCTTTGATCTGTGATACATGTTGCACCTTGTTTATTTATATAATTCATTTGGATGAACATACCTCTCTGAATTAAGACCTATGGTCAAGAGTCTATGTTTTGATCAGCTATTTAATAACAGTTCAATCAGAGTCACCATGAGGCAGCACAGCTTCAGTCATTTGTGCCAGCTAATGTAGTAGTCAGCTACTCAAACAAGCTGACGTTAAACAGAGCAAACATGCCCCCTACAGATCTTTCCCAGGACTGGTTAAGTGAGGTGAATAACTGTAGCTTCAGTCAGCTTGGGAAACATTGGGACACTATGGCGTGGTCGGGGGGAAATTAACCACAGCAAACAAAATGTAAATCACATATCTCTTGTTTTTAAGTTAACATGAATAATGATTGTCTGTGACTGAAACGCTGTATTTGTGGTGAAGTTAGTTAGTACAAGTACATACAGTACCAGTCAAAAGTTTGGACACACCTACTCATTCAAGGGTTTTTATACATTGTAGAATAATAGTGAAGACATTACAACTATGAAATAACACACGTGGAATCATGTAGTAACCATAAAAGTGTTAAACAAATCAACATATATTTTATATTTTAGATTATTCAAAGTATCTACCCTTTGCCTTGACAGATTCGCAAACTCTTTGCATGCTCTCAATCAGCTTCACCTGGAATGCTTTTCCAACAGTCTTGAAGGAATTCTCATATATGCTGATTAGTTGTTCGCTGCTTTTCTTTCACTCTGCGGTCCAACTCATCCCAAACCATCTCAATTGGGTTGAGGTCGGATGATTGTGGAGGCCAGGTCATCTGATGCAGCACTCCATCACTCTCCTTCTTGGGCAAATAGCCCTTATAGCCCAAATAGCCTGGAGGTGTGTTGGATCATTGTCCTGTTGAAAAACAAATGATAGTCCCACTAAGCGTAAACCAGATGGGATGGTTTATCGCTGCCCGAATGCTGTGGTAGACATGCTGGTTAAGTGTGCCTTAAATTCTAAATAAATCACCGGCAGTGTCACCAGTAAAGCACCCCCACACCATCACAGCTCCTCCTCCGTGCTTCACGGTGGGAACCACACATGCGGAAATCATCGATTGACCTACTCTGCGTCTCACAAAGTCACTAAGGTTAGAAGCAAAAATCTCTAATTTTGACTCATCACACCAAAGGACAGATTTCCACCAGTCTAATGTCCATTGCTTGTGTTTCATGGCCCAAGCATGTCTCTTCTTATTATTGGTGTCCTTTAGTAGTGGTTTCTTTGCAGCAATTAGACCATGAAGGCCTGATTCACACAGTCTCCTCTGAACAGTTGATGTTGAGATGTGTCTGTTACTTGAACTTTGTGAAGCATTTAACTGAGCTGCAATTTCTGTGGCTGGTAACTCTAATGAACTTATCCTCTGCAGCAGAGGTTACTCTGGGTGTTTCTTTCTTTCTTTTATTTATGTAACCTTTATTTAAAGGTTAGGCAAGTCAGTTAAGAACACATTTTCATTTACAACGACGGACTAACAAAAGGCAAAGGCCTCCTGTGGGGATGGGTGCTGGGATTAAAAATAAATTAAATAAAAATATAGGACAAACAGACATCACAACAGGAGAAACAACACAAAACTACATAACATGACAACAACATGGTACAACTCAACATGGTAGCGCGCAAAACAGGGTACAAACATTGTTGGGCCCAGACAACAGCACAAAGGGCAAGAAGGTAGAGACAACAATACATCACACAAAGCTGCCACAACTGTCAGTAAGAGTGTCCATGATTGAGTCTTTGAATGAAGAGATTGAGATAAAACTGTCCAGTTTGAGTGGTTGTTGCAGCTCGCTCCAGTCACTAGCTGCAACAAACTGATAAGACGAGGGACCCAGGGATGTGTGTGCTTTGGGGACCTTTAACAGAATGTGACTGGCAGAGCGGGTGTTGTATGTGGAGGATGAGAGCTGCAGTAGATATCTCAGATAGGGTGGAGTTAGGCCTAAGAGGGTATTATAAATAAGCAACGGGTAGACAGAGATGAACAGTTTACAGAGGATTATAGAGTGCAGTGATGTGTCCTATAAGGAGCATTGGTGGCAAATCTGATGGCCGAATAGTAAAGAACATCTAGCTGCTCGAGAGCACCCTTACCTGCCAATCTATAAATTACGTCTCCATAATCTAGCATGGGTAGGATGGTCATCTGAATCAGGGTTAGTTTGGCAGCTGGGGTGAAATAGGAGTGATTACGATACAGGAAACCAAGTCTAGATTTATCTTTAGCCTGCAGCTTTGATATGTGCTTTGATATGTGCTGAGAGAAGTACAGTGTTTTCTGTCGCAGTCCTCATGAGAGCCAGTTTCATCATAGCGCTTGATTGTTTTTGCGACTGCACTTGAAGAAACTTTAAAGGTTCTTGAAATTTTCTGCATTGACTTACCTTCATGTCTTAAAGTAATGATGGACTGTTGTTTCTCTGCTTATTTGAGCTGTTCTTGCATTAATATGGACTTGCTATTTTTGTATTTCTGTATACCACCCCTACCTTGTCACAACACAACTGATTGGCTCAGACGCATTAAGAAGGAAAGAAATTCCGCAAATTGTTTTTTAACAAGGCAAACCCGTTAATTGAAATTAATTCCAGGTGACTACCTAATGAAGCTCCTTTGAGCGAATCTCAAATATACAATTGAACACTTTTTTGGTGACTACATTTTTCCATATGTGTTTTTTAATAGATTGATGTCTTCACTATTATTCTACAATGTAGAAAATAGTAAAAATAAAGAAAAACCCTGCAATGAGTAGGTGTGTCCACACTTTTGACTGGTACTGTATGTCCTACCGTCTCTAATTGTGCTGCTACATGTATGGCCATTGCTCATCAGGGAATATTATTATCAAAAAGATAATCACAAAATGCATGGGCCTTTTAGACTACATTCCTAATAATGGCATCACCGATCAACATCAGGGTCAGTATGTGTCACAATCAATCCTCCATGGGGGGCGCGTTCTTCCTAGTCCGACGAAGACAGTGTCCCTAGCTGCCATTTGTATTTGTATTTATTATGGATTCCTATTAGCTGGTGCCTAGGCAGCAGCTATTGTTCCTGGGGTCCAGCAAAATCAAGGCAGTTATAATTTTTTTTATGTTTTCACAACATATTAAGTGAATGCCGTCAGGCCCCTTACAAAATCCATGTGTATAGAGCGTACGTTGTCGTGTGCTTGTATGCATGTTTCTGTGCCTAGAAGATAGGCTTTTGTCTGTGAACAGAGGATCCTTTAGCCCTGAGCTATGTCCCAAATGGCACCCTATTTCCTATATAGTGCACTACTCTTGAACAGGGCCTGTAGGACTCTTGTCAAAAGTAGTGCACTGTATAGGGGACAGAGTGCCATTTGGAACACAACCGCTAGCCTTTCAAACAGAGCAGCAGCCCGACTTTATCGGAACCTGGACCATTCCACAGGCCAAAGGTAAGGGCTCAACATCCAAACAGTCCTGACAGGAAGAGCCTGGTCTCGGCTGAGTTACTGTGGGCCATTAGAGCAGTCTGGCTGCAGTATGACCTCATATCCCTGCTACGAGCCGCCTGGGTCCTGGGGGCATTGTGACCTGCTTCATTTGCCTATTTTCCGCACAACCAGAAAATGACTCATTTGCTAATACAGTTGTAGTTAACATTCATCATTGGTGGTAATGGCTGACCCGTAAAGCTCTCTGATAGAGACTGTGGTTGGGGGTATAGTGTAACCCTTCATATACTGTAACTGTACTGTGAGCTTGGTACAGCAGTAGAGGGGTTAAAACAGTGACTGAGTGTCAGAGGGTATCATTGGATGATCATAAATAAAATAAAAGGCCCTATTGGCCATGTCGACCATTGGTATTATAAAGACATTTCAGTTCTCTCTGAATAAAGGTCTAGAAAACAGACACACCTTCAACCCCGAATCTCTGCCAACTTTACTGTACAAGCCGGCAATAGTGTCTGTTTTTGTCTTTGCTTCTATCAGAAGCATGTTCAGGTCAGTGAAATGACGATCATGATGAGGAAAACAAAGGGGATTTGTTTCCATATGTTCACTTGATTCTGTATATCTGGTCTACATGTGTGTTGATGAAGAAAGGATTGGTCTAGATTCCCCTCATGCATTTTATTGTGTTACATTTTAGTCATTAAGCAGAGCAACTTACAGTAGTGAGTACATGCATTTTTGTACTGGTCCCCCGGGGGAATTGAACCCACAAACCTGGTGTTGTAAGTGCCATGCTCTACCAACTGAAACACATGGGACCAAAAAACAGGGATTATTTTAAAGGCTGCCATTGCACCTACAGTAATAAATGCAATCTTGTGAATGCTCGCTCTGTTTCTACGGCTGACTGACCTGGGTTTGAAATAAGCCAGAACACAGAGTCATGACATCACTGACAGAATATCAACACATGCTTGGCTGCAGACTGGATATGCCAGTAAGGGCGATATGACTACCAAATGTTAGCATTTTTCATCTATAAATGTAATTTTTTATTTCTGGATGCAATCTGTCATACATCCAAGTCATAACATTAAAAGGGTCTTAACTATCTGAATAACAACTGGCATTGAAAATAAGAATTATGTCACGCCCTGACCTTAGAGAGCCTTTTTATTTCTCTATTTGGTTAGGTCAGGGTGTGATTTGGATGGGCATTCTAGTTTTTCTATTTCTTTGTTGGCCGGGTATGGTTCCCAATCAGAGGCAGCTGTCTATCGTTGTCTCTGATTGGGGATCATACTTAGGCAGCCTTTTTTCCCACCTTAGGTTGTGGGATCACAACCCTCCACTCAATTTCTCCTTTTGCCCCTCTCAAATAATAACAAAAACAGCCTCCATTTAGAGGTGGAGACAGAGGATCAGCAGCAAAATGATGATCAATATAACTACATTAAGGAATATCCCTACTAGAGTTGAACTAAGACCAAATGAAACCATGACTACCAGACTGCACCTCTTCACCAAGGGCCAGATTCAGACTTAGGAATTGTAACGCCTGTCCTGCTCACGCCTTTCCTACGCGCTTCTCAGTAGTTGGTGTTCAGACATATCTTATGCAGGTACATAACCTGTTTGGGATAGGGGGCAGCATTTTCACGTTCGGATGAAAAGCGTGCCCAGAGTAAACTGCCTGCTACTCAGGCCCAGAAGCTAAATATGCATATTATTAGTAGATTTCGATAGAAAACACTCTGAAGTTTCTAAAACTGTTTGAATGATGTCTGTGAGTATAACAGAACTCATATGGCAGGCAAAAACCTGAGAAAAATCCAACCAGGAAGTGGGAAATGTGAGGTTTGTAGTTTTTCAAGTCATTGCCTTTCGAATATACCGTGTCTATGGGGTCATATTGCACTTCCTAAGGCTTCCACTAGATGTCAACAGTCTTTAGAACCTTGTTTCAGGCTTCTACTGTGAAGGGGGAGAGAATAAGAGCTGTTTGACTAAGAGGTCTGGCAGAGTGCCATGAGCTAAGTCATGCGCGCGGCCGTGAGAGTGAGCTGCGTTCCTTTTCATTTCTAAAGACAAAGGAATTGTCCGGTTGAAACATTATTGAAGATTTATGATAAAAACATCCTAAAGATTGATTCTATACATCGTTTGACATGTTTCTACGAACTGTAATAGAAAGTTTTAGACTTTTCGCCTTGTGAATTTCAATTGGTGAACTAAACGTGCTAACAAAAAGGAGGTATTTGGACATAAAGATGAACTTTATCGAACAAAACAAACATTTATTGTGGAACTGGGATTCCTGAGAGTACATTCTGATGAAGATCATCAAAGGTAAGTGAATATTTAAAATGCTGTTTCTGACTTTTACTGACTCCACAACATGGTGGGTATCTGTATGGCTTGTTTTTTGTGGCTTAGCGCTGTAATCAGATTATTGCATGGTGTGCTTTTTCAGTAAAGCTATTTTGAAATCTGACACAGCTGTTGCATTAACCTTTTATGGCTGCAGTCCGGTTAACGGGATCGATATGACAACAGCCAGTCGAAGTGCAGGGCGCCAAATTCAAAAAACAGAAATCTCATAATTAAAATTCCTCAGACATTCATGTGTCTTATATCATTTTAAAGGTAATCTTGTTGTTAATCCCACCAACGTGTCTGATTTCAAATATGCTTTTCAGCGAAAGCACTACAAACGATTATGTTAGGTCACCACAAAACCACAATAAGCACAGTCATTTTTCCAGCGAAAGATAGCTTTCACAAAAACCAGAAATAGAGACAAAATTAATCACTAACCTTGGGTTATCTTCATCAGATGACACTCATAGGTCTTCATGTTACACAATACATGCATGTTTTGTTTGATAAAGTTCATATTTATATAAAACAATCTGAGTTCACATTGGCGCGTTAGATTCACTAGTTGCAAAAACATCAAGTGATTTTGCATAGCCACATCGTTTCAACAGAAATACTCATCATAAATGTAGATGATAATACAAGTTATACACATGGAATTATAGATATACCTCTCCTTAATGCAACCGCTGTGTCATATTTCAAAAAACCTTACGGAAAAATAAACCATGCAATAATCTGAGACGGAGCTCAGAACAATAGCCAAATTAGCCGCCATGTTGGACTCAACAGAAACCAGAAAATACATGATAAATGTTTCCTTACCTTTGATGAACTTCATCAGAATGCAGTCCTAGGAATCCCAGGTCCACAATAAATGCTTGATTTGTTCGATAATGTCCGTTATTTATGTCCAATTAGCTACTTTCGAATTGTTTACCAAACGCCCTAACCAAAGTCTCAAAGCGCGTCCACTATAACGTGACGAAATGTCCAAAAGTTCCGTTACAGTCAGTAGAAACATGTCAAACGATGTACCGAATCAATCTTTAGAATGTTGTTAACATACATCTTGAATAACGTTCCAACCGGAGAATTACATCGACTTCAAGTGACCGATGGAACGGAGCTCACTCTCACGTGAACGCGCCAGTTCAATGCGTGGGCACCTCATGGAAGTGATTACTCATTCCTGTCTCTTTTGGCCCCCCTTCACATTAGAGTCATCAGACAAAGTTCTATTGACTGTTGACATCCAGTGGAAGCCGTAGGAAGTGAAAACCCATCAATATCTCTCTGTATTTTCAATGAGAGCTTGGTTGAAACTCTGGCACCCCCAGAAAATATCCAAACAGGAAGTGGAACTTCTCAGGTTTTTGCCTGCCATATGAGTTCTGTTAATCTCACAGACATAATTCAAACAGTTTTAGAAACTTAAGAGTGTTTTCTATCCAATACTAATAATAATGTGCATATATTAGCAACTATGACATAGGAGCAGGCCGTTTACTCTGGGCACCTCTGTGCACCTTTCATCCAAGCTACTCAATACTGCCCCTTCAGCCATAAGAAGTTAACTCAAAAAGCGTTGAGGCCTTGACGCCATCTTCTTTCTGGGCTAAAAGCCCATTTGGCCATTCCTGTGCTCACCGAGTTTCGTCTTCGAAGTCTTTTCCGTGTAGGAGAAACGACCATGTCTGTTTGGGGATTTCTTGTCCATTTGCAATAAGCAGCCAGTCGCCATCTGGTGGAATCTTTCGGTACATAGGAAAAATTACATTTAAAAAAAAGAAGGATCAAACGGAAACCAAATGTCCGAGAGACTTCATTTGTTGACTTCCTGGAAGAGCGGGCCCTGGCGCACGACCCGAGGCCGTCAGCCTATTTTAATAACGCTCGCAGACGTCTAGTAAGGAACCGTAAATTTGCCACATGGAGGTCCTCATCAATTATATGGGAAATGACAAATCGTTCCCTCCATGTATGTGAGGAAACTAATTGTGACACTTGTCGTGGTTGGAAGAAGAGGAGGACCAATGCGCAGCGTGGTAAGTGTCCATATTGTTTTAATACGAATAATGAACACTGAACAAAAACAATAAAACGACAAACGAACACTCCTGTACGGTGAAACAAAAACACAGAACAGAAAATAATCACCCACAACACACAATGACAAACAGGCTACCTAAATATGGCTCCCAATCAGAGACAACGACTGACACCTGCCTCTGATTGAGAACCATAATAGGCCAAACACATAGAAATAGAACAATAGAACAAAACATAGAAAAAACAACATAGAATGCCCACCCCAACTCATGCCCTGACCAAACTAAAATAAAGACATAACAAAGAAACTAAGGTCAGAACGTGACACTAATAAATTAAAGAAAAATTGCAGAAAGGCAGAGCGGAAGTGGAGAAAGTGAAAGTTGCAGGTCCATTATGCTATTATGAGAGAGCAACTTGGCATATACAGTCCTTCGGAAAGTATTCAGATCCCTTGACTTTTTCCACATTTGCTCAATTACAGCCTTATTTTAAAATGGATTACATTTTTTTTAAACAAGATTCTCTGGTCTGATGAAACCAAGATTGAACTCTTTGGCCTGAATGCCATGTGTCACATCTGGGTGAAACCTGGCACCATCCCTACGGTGAAGCATGGAGGTGGCAGCATCATGCTGCGTGGGTGTTTTTCAGCGGCAAGGCCTGGGAGACTAGTCAGGATCGAGGCAAAGATGAACAGAGTAAAGTACAGAGAGATCCTTGATGAAAACCTGCTCCAGAGCGCTCAGGACCTCAGACTGGGGCGAACATTCACCTTCTAACAGGACAACAACCCTAAGCACACAGCGAAGACTACACAAGAGTGGCTTCGGGACAAGTCTCTGAATGTCCATGAGTGGCCCAGCCAGAACCCGGACTTGAACCTGATCGAACATCTCTGGAGAGACTTGAAAATATCTCCCCATCCAACCAATAGCTCCCCATCCAACCTGACAGAGCTTTAGAGGATCTGCAGAGAAGAATGGGAGAAACTCCTCAAATAAAGGTGTGCCAAGCTTATAGCGTCATACCCAAGAAGACTCGAGGCTGTAATTGCTGCCAAATGTGCTTCAACAAAGTACTGAGTAAAGGGTCTGAATACTTATGTAAATGTGATATTTCTGTTTATTTTTCAATTTGCAAAAATGTCTACAAACCTGTTGTTGCTTTGTCATTATGGGGTATTGTGTGTAGATTGATGAGAAAAAAATAGGTTTAATCAATTCCAGAATAAGACTGTAACCTAACAAAATGTGAAAAAAGTCAAGTGGTCTGAATACTTTCAGAAGGCTCTGTATAACAAGGCAATTAGAAATGCCAGACAGGCTCATTTTTCTAACTTGATTACTAACAATCAGAATCATTTGAGAGTGCTCTTCTCGACCATTGGTGGCTTGATAAATCCTACCCCTTCAAAACTATGTGAACTTTCCTCCACATTTAAATGTGATGAGTTTGTGGCATATTTCAGAGATAAGATAACAAACATTAGGCTGGGTAACAGTCAAGCAAGACCTAATGAAAAGATTGATGATACGTGCTCTAGCCTATCACGCAAAGGCACTGTGGATTTATTTTCCATGGTTGACACAGACATGCTCAGGAAAGGGATATCTCAATTTAAGCCTTCTACCTGCCTTCTCGATCCTATCCCCACCAACTTCTTCAAAACAGTTTTTAATTGCATATCTGAAGAAGTGCAAGCTATTGTTAACCACTACATATTCACAGGAACCTTCAACACTGCACTAAAAACTTCTACGGTGAAACCCCTTCTGAAGAAAAGTAATCTAGGTTCTTCAGCTCTTAGCAATTTTAAGCCAATCTTCAACCTTCCATTATTTTAAGCAAACTTCTGGAGAAATAGGTTTTGAAGCAGCCACTGTAAATGTTTTTATTTTAATTTTACCTCCAATTTCGATCTTGTCTCATCGCTGCAACTGCCCAACAGGCTCCGGAGGCAAAGGTCAAGTCATGTGTCCTCCAAAACATGACCCGCCAAACCATGCTTCTTATCACCAGCCCGCTTAACCCGGAAGCCGGCAGCACCAATTGATGACCAAGGTCAGCCTGCGATGCGACAAGTACAGCCCCCCCGGCCAAACCCTCCCCTAACCTGGACGACTTGTCCGCCCCCATGTGGGACTCCTGATCACAGCAGGTTGTGATACAGCCTGTAGTGTTGCCTCTAGCACAATGCAGTGGCATAGACCGCTGCGCTTCTCGGGAGGCCCCAGCTAAATCATTTTTTAAGTGCCTACTGTATTTTTTAAAACTTCCAATCTGGTTTTCCAATCTGGTTAGTTAAAGTGGTAAATGATCTTAGAGCCAACACAGATGCAAAACAGCTTTCGGACACTGTTGACCATGATGTCCTTTGGGACAGACAGGAGAGGCGGGTTGGCCTCTCCAGTCTAGTTCTAAATTTGTGTAGGACCTATTTAACTCAGAGAAAATACATATCACATGTTATCAGACCTCAGGATAAGACCAAGATGCAGAAAGTTTGAAATAACAAATGTTTATTTACAAAACAGGGGGCAGGCAAACGACAGGTCAAGGGCAGGCAGAGGTCAGTAATCCAGGGCAGAGTCCATAAGGTACAGAACGGCAGGTAGGCTCAGGGTCAGGGCAGGCAGGAGTCAGTAATGCAGGGCAGTGTCAAGAGGTACAGAACGTCAGGCAGGCTCAGGGTCTGGGCAGGCAGAATGGCCAAAAACCAGGAGAACTAGAAAACAGGAACTAACGAGAAACAGGAGTACGGGAAAAAACACTGGTAGGCTTGACGAGACTAGACGAACTGGCAACAGACAAACAGAAAACACAAGTATAAATACACAGGGGATAATCGGGAAAATGTGTGACACCTGGCGGGGGGTGGAGACAAGCACAAGACAGGTGAAACAGATCAGGGTGTGACACGTGGCATTCCACAAGCTTTGATTTTTGGTCCGGTACGGTTTAGTTTACATATGTTACCCTTTGGCAGTGTTACCAGAAAGCACAGCATTGATTTTCACTGCTACACAGATGATACGCAACTTTACATTCATTCATGCTCTGGATAAGAGTGTCTGCTAAATTACTAATATGTCAAATGTAAAAATGTAGTATGGGGGCCCTGAAAAACAAAAAAAGGCTACAAAAACACGCAAATACATCATTTTAGAAATGGCAAAGCTGTCAGTATAGTGATGCAGGTCTTTAGGTGTTGTACACATGAAATTGTGTCATTCCTAACTTAATCCGGAATGTTATATTCCCTTTTGCGTGACTGGAGCAAAAGCTGTTCCATTTTCAGCCTGCTGCTTCATGTTACTGACAAAATGAAGGGAACACCAACATAAAGCATCTGAAAATGGCGTTGGGCCACCCCAAGCCGACAGAACAGTTTCAATGCGCCTTGGTATAGAATCTACAACTGTCTGGAACTTCATGTGTGGAAGCAGCCCATGCTTTCAAAATATACTGAACAAAGTTACATGCAACAATGTCAAAGATTTACTTAGCTACAGTTCATATAAGTAAATCAGTAAATTGAAATACATTCATTAGGCCCTAGCCTATGGATTTTACATGACTGGAAATTCAGATATGCATATGTTGGTCACAGATACCTTAAAAAACTTGAGCAATTCACGGTGTGTGACAAAACTGCACATTTTGCAGTGGCCTTTTATAGTTCCCACCACAAGATCATGCTTTTTAATCATCCTTTTGATATGCCACACCTGTCAGGTGGATGGAATATTTTAGCAAAGGAGAAATGTACACTAACCGGGATGTAAACAAATTTGTGCACAACATTTAAAAAAAATATGCTTCTTGTGCATATCGAACATTTCTGGGATCTTTTATTTCAGCTCATGAAACATGGGACCAACACTTTACAACACTTTATGTGTTTCATGAGCTTCATTTACTCAAGTGTTTCCTTTATTTTGGCAGGTACATGTAGAATGGATTGAGAGATACTGTATCACTCGAGTTGCAACAAAATGGAATATAACGTTGCGGATAAAGTACAGAACAACACAATTACATGTGTACAACATCTAAAGACCAACATTACTATACTGAGAGCTTTGCTGTTTCTAAAAGGACCTATTTGGATGTTTTTGGAGCCTTGTTCATGTTTTTTCAGGGCCCCCATACTAGACAAGGAGGATGAGGAAGTGATTTTCTATTTGGGGTAAGTTTCTCAAAAATGTGAAATCGCAAAAAAAGGTGTCTAGACCCTTCTAGACATGCCATTCACATAAAAAATTGAGATTGGCTGTAAAAAAAGGAAACTTCTCCTTTTAAGTTCAAGGTCAGAATACACTTAGAGAGAAAAGTGCATAAAAAGCCAATTATATTCCATTTACACGCGTTTAACTCGACAGAATTCCCCCCCCCCCCAAGTAAGTCCCAGGAGACCACTGACAGTAGATCTCCACCAAGGAGTCTCCTGAATATCGCGTCTTTTATAAATGATGTGCCTTGGTGGAGTCAGATGCTCCAAATACAGCACTATGGCATCATCTTGCATTCTGAACCCGCGTCAGGGGATATACTTAGCCAGTCCTCCAGTCTCAGTACTGCATTTGAGTTTCTTGGAGGTAACCTAAGATGCCCAGCCCAAGTTTAACTGCTGGCCCAGGGAGCTGAGGAGGGCCATTAAATACAGGCCATCGTGACCGTAGATGGACTGCTAAGGTATCTGTATGCCATTGGGAGGAGCTGGCTGCCTGGAGGTTTGATATCGAAACTGAATAGGCTAAGCATTCAAATATTGAGCGTGAATGGGTGGTTAGGTGCTCAGACGGGCACATCTGAGTAAATCTGAGTAATGTCTGAAAATATTTGTGGGTAAATGTTTTAGCAATGTCTGCACAATACATGTGCATGTACAGTCACCTGCCAAATTATTGGCATCCTTGAAATAGATTAGCAAAAAAGACTATAAAATAAATAAATACAGAGCTCCATTGAATGCTCAAAAAAATGTGAAAATTATTTTATACTAATGCAATTGCTCAGAGAAAAATATTTTGTTTGATTGGCACCCCTAAAGATTCTTAGCAATTAAATCTTAGAAAATTCAATCTGCATTAACATTCTACTCGTTTAAGGTAATTTCAGTTTAAGCCTTCCATGGCTTCCTGTTTCATTGGGGCATAAAAATGAGATAACAAGCATGTAAAATCCCTTTGTCATCCGTCACCATGGTAAAAGGCAAAGCGCTCACAAATGAAAAGAGACAAAGGTTTGTTGACTTTCATAAATCAGGCAATTGGTACAAAAAAATTATTAAAAACCCAAATATACTACTTACCACTGTTAGGGAAAAGACTAAGACATTTACAACCACTGGAACAGTGGTAAACTTGTCTAATAGAGGATCCAAGTGTATCTTGTCTCCACGCACAGTGAGGAAGATGGGCCACAGTTGGAGAATTACAGAACTTGGTCGCATCTTGGGGTCACCAAGTGTCCAAATCTACAATTATACACCATCTCCATGCCAATTGGCTATTTGGAAGGGTTGCCATAAAAACAAACTTATGAGAGCAACCAACAAATGTATACACCTGGAGTTTGCTAAACGGCATTGGCACTTGGATTGGAACCGGGTGCTATGTTCAGATGAGACGACAATAGAGGTATTTGGCCAAGACTGATGCATATGCAGAATATGGTGCTGGATTTTTTTATGTTATGGGGTTGTTTTGCTTCCATTTGTCCTGGGGCCGTGGTTAAGGTCAGTGGCATCATGAACTCTACCAAGTACCAGGACATTTTTGCCAAAAACCTTGTTGCCTCTGCCAGGAGGCTGAAACTTTGCCGCATGTGGATCTTCCAGCAATGACCCAAAAGGACACATCAAAATCCACAATTGACCACAAAGTCTCAGTTATATTTATTGGATTGGATCTCTACACTGCACAGGTCCAATTTCCAGATCTAAATATACACTACATGACCAAAAGTATGTGAACATCTACTCGTCGAACATCTCATTCCAAAATCATGGACATTAATCTGGAGTTGTTGCCCTCTTTGGTTCTATAACAGCCTCCACTCTTCTGGGAAGTCTTTCCACTAAATGTGGAACATTGCTGAGGGGACTTGCTTCCATTCAGCCACAAGCATTAGTAAGATCGGCACTGATGTTGGGCGATTAGGCCTGGCTCGCAGTCGGCGTTTCACTTCATCCAAAAGGTGTTCGATGGGGTTGAGGTCAGGGCTCTGTGCAAGCCAAGTTCTTCCACAACGATCATCGACAAACCATTTCTGTATGGACCTCGCTTTGTGCATAGGGGCATCGTCATGCTGAAACAGGAACTAAGGGGCCTAGCCCGAACATTGAAAAACAGCCCCAGAACATTATTCCTCCTCCACAAACTGTATAGTTGGCACTATGCATTGAAACAAGTAACGTTCTCCTGGCATCCGCCAAAACCAGATTAATCCGTTGGACTGCCAGATGGTTAAGTGTGTTTCATCACTCCAGAGAACGCATTTCAACTGCTCCAGAGTCCAATGGCGGCAAGCGTTACACCACTCCAACCAACGCTTTTCATTGCGCATGGTGATCTTAGGCTTGTGTGCGGCTGTTTGACCATGGAAACCCCTTTCATGAAGCTCCCAACGAGCAGTTAATGAGCTGATGTTGCTTCCAGAGGCAGTTTGGAACTTGGTAGCGAGTATTGCAACAGAAGACCGACGATTTTTACATGCTACGCGCTTCAGCACTCGGCGATCTCGTTCTGTGAGCTTGTGTGGCCTAGCACTTCGTGGCTGAGTCATTGTCGCTCCTAGACGTTTCCACTTCACAATAACAGCACTTACTGGGGCAGCTGATTAGTTGGAAAGGTGGCATTCTATGACGGTGCCATGTTGAAAATCACTGAGCTCTTCAGTAAGGCCATTCTAATGCCAATGTTTGTCTATGAAGATTGTATAACTGTGTGCTTGATGTTATACACCTGTCTGCGACGGGTGTGGCTGAAATAGCTGAATCCCCTAATTTGAAAGGGCGTCCACATACTTGTGTGTATGTAGTGTAAGCTATGCATAACACAAATAACAGCCTACAGTAGGGCTGCTGGATCTATCACAGAACCTTACAGACTCACGGATATGGCGAATTAGGGACTCATCAGAGGGGTATACTACAAAGCAGGATCAAGGTGCCTGAATATTCCGAAAAAACTTTTTTGTTTTTAAAAGATAAGCTTGAAATGGTCATGATCTACAACAACCAAAATTAAGTTCCTATGTTTAGCATTCTTAATGAACCAAAAAATCAACATTTGTCTGGTTGTTTACCAAAGTTAGCTGGCTAATTCATTGATCCTGCTTTGTAGTGTACTCTTCTGGGAAGATAGGCATTAACTCGTTGAGTGCAATGTTTCACTGGCAGAAGCACGCCCCATGGCAATTTGGGCCTAACTGGCAATGCTATTTTATGAAAACATGACAAAAACATTTACAAGCTATATTAAACATACACACACACACAAACACACATATATACAGTATCAGTCAAAAGTTTGGACACACCTACTCATTCCAGGGTTTTTCTTAATTTTTACTATTTTCTACATTGCAGAACACTTTTTTGGTTACTACATGATCCCATATGTGTTATTTCATAGTTTTGATGTCTTCACTATTATTCTACAATGTAGAAAATAGTCAAATAAAGAAAAACCCTTGAATGAGTAGGTGTGTCCAAACTTTTGACTTGTACTGTATATGTATATATATATACAGTTTATATACAGTGCCGTGAAAAAGTATTTGCCCTCTTTCTGATTTTCTCAGATTTCTGTCAAAAGGACGTGTACACAATTCCGTGAAGCTGAAAATGTACTAGTTCTTCCATGGCCTGCATACTCAGTTGTGGGACAACATTCCACAGGCCACAATCAACAGCCGGATCAACTCTATGCGAAGGAGATACACACCCCTACCTTTTTTTAAGGTATCTGTGACCAAACACTTTCCATTAGCTAAAACCATAGCCATATACAGAGAGTATTCAGACCCCTTGACTTTTTCCAGTTTGTTAGGTTACAGATTTTTTCCCTCATCAATCTACAAACAATAGCCCAAAATGGCAAAGCAAAAACAGGTTTTTCGAAAATGTTGCTAATTTATTAAATATAAAAAAATGAAATACAACATTTACATAAGTAGTCAGACCCTTTAGCAGCGATTACAGCCTCAAGTCTTCCTGGGTATGACGCTACAAGCTTGGCACACCTGTATTTGGGGAGTTTCTCCCATTCTTCTCTGCAGATCCTCTAAAGCTCTATCAGGTTGAATGGGAAGCGTTGCTTCAAGGTATTTTCAGGTGTCTCCAGAGATGTTCGATCAGGTTCAAGTCTAGTTTTCTGACTGGGCCATTCATGGACATTCAGAGACTGCATTATCTTGGCTGTGTGCTTAGGGTCATTGCCCTGTTGGAAGGTGAACCTTCGCCGCAGTCTGAGGTCCTGAGTGCTCTGGAACAGGTTTTCATCAAGGACCTCTCTGTCCTTTGCTCCGTTCATCTTTGCCGCGATCCTGACTAGTCTTCCAGTCCCTGCCGCTAAAAAACATCCCCACAGCATGATGCTGCCACCACCATGCTTCACCGTAAGGATGGTGCCAGGTTTCCTCCAGATGTGATGTTTGGCATTCAGGCCAAAGAGTTCAATCTTGGTTTCATCAGGCCAGAGAATCTTGCTTCTCATGGTCTGAGAGTCTTTAGGTGTCTTTTGGCTTACTCCAAGCGGGCAGTCATGTGCCTTTTACTGAGGAGTGACTTCCATCTGGCCACTCTACCATAATGGCCTAATTGGTGGAGTGCTGCACGGATGGTTGTCCTTCTGGAAGGTTCTCCCATCTCCACCTAGGAACTCTGGAGCTCTGTCAGAGTGAACATCGGGTTCTTGGTCACTTCCCTGACCAAGGCCCTTCTTCCCCGATTGCTCAGTTTGGCCGGGTGGCCAGCTCTAGGAAGCGTCTTGGTGGTTCCAATCTTCTTCCATTTAAGAATATTGGAGGTCGCTGTGTTCTTGGTGACCTTCAATACTGCGGACATGTTTTGGTACCCTTCCTCCAATCTGTGCCTCGACACAATCCTATCTTGGCGCTCAACGGACAATTCCTTTGACCTCATGGCTTGGTTTTTGCTCTGACATGCACTGTCAACTGTGGGACCTTATATAGACAGGTGTGTGCCTTTCTAAATCTTGTCCAATCAATTGAATTTACCACAGGTGGACTCCAATCCGCTGTAGAAACATCTCAAGGGTGATCAATGGAAACAGGATTCACCTGAGCTCAATTTCGAGTTTAATAGCAAAGGGTCTGCATACTTATGTAAATATTGATTTCTGATTTTTATGTTTAATAAACGTGAATATTTTTCTAAAAACCTATTCACACCTTGTTTATTTCCTCAATTTCCGAATAAGGCTGTAACGTAACAAAATGTGGAGAAAGTCAAGAGGTCTGAATACTTTCCGAAGGCACTGTACATAGAGAGTTAGGCCAGGTTTTAGAACGTCTGTGTTAGCACCCATATAGAACTTTATTCTTGAAAGTTGGTGTATCCAAGTCTTTACTGTGTCATCAAATTGCATATCTGCTTTCACTGGACATCTTCACAGGTTTTGAAAACGATCAGAAATAAACAGCACAACACAGAAGCGTTAATTGTCCCTTAGCACAACTTTATCATCCATAGTGGTTGCTATCTGAACATTTAACCACATTGACCTAACTCTCTATGTACTGTATATGGCTCTGGCTAAAAGTATTAGCACAACAGATGTTAAGAACAGTATTATTTCGAACTTCAGATTACATCCACAACAATTTCCTAATCTGGATGAAAAAAATGAGGTTGGCTATTTAATGAATAATAATTGGTTGTTCAATCCAAGGTTGTGTGTTTGTTGTTGTATCTCAAAAAAAAAATATATATAAAAAACTATCAATCAAACAATATATATTTTGTATATAACACTTTGCTAAATCCCAATTATATTTATTGTATTGGATCTAGCCACTGTACAGGTACAATTTCCAGATCTAAATATATGCAAACGGATGACAAAAACTTTCACAAGCTTTTTAAACATTTTTTATTGTTTTATTTGGCGGAGAGAGCGAGACAGAGAGAGAAAGAGATCCAAAACCATAGTGTTGAAAAGTTGAACAGCTACAGTAAAAAAAAGAACAGCATTTCGGATCAAAGATCCTCTTCCTGCAGGGATGCCAAACAACAAGGTCATATAAATCCATCTCTGTACCACAATACGAGAAAAGACAGCTGTGTTTAACCCTGAAACTTTTTCATCCTGCCGTCCATGCCAGCCTGTTCATCAACGTTCTTGCGCCAGTCACCAACTGCATCCGCTGCCTGCATGACAGAAAGTTTGTGATAGATGATATATCAAAGACATATTGAGGATATACTATCAACTGATTCTTTCATATAAAAAAGGTTTTAGCCATTTAGCAGACGCTCTCATCCAGAGTGACTTACAGTAATGAGTGCATACATTTATATTTGTACGGGTCCCCCGCGGGAATCAAACCACAACCCTGGTGTTGCAAGTGCCATGCTCTACCAACTGAGCCACATTGGACAATCAAAGCTCAGTACAGATTCGGTACACAGTACTTTCTGCTATGCAGGTTTCCACACAAATACCCACCTCCTCTTTGACCTCCTTCTTCACTTCTTTCAAGTTCGCTCTGAAATCCATGGAAGCCTTGTGCTTGGTTCCCAGTAGAGCCTGGAGCATAGCATCAGCAGACATACGCACTTTCTTCAGGGCTGGCTTCTTCATGCCCTGGATCTCAATCACTTTCATCTTCAAGTCCTCAATCTGGGAAGTGAGAAAGTCAGGAGAAAGATTAGATTTGCTGTATATGTTTCAATATGAGGAAAGATACAAGATACAATACAATCTACCTCTTTGTCAGCCTTCGACACTTTTGATTCTGCGTCATATCTGTCCTCATCTACCTTGTCGATGGTATGGGCCAACTTTTTGAGCATTTCCTGTTGGTACACAAACACATCAGTCATAGAATTTGTAACACAAACTATCTTCTCCTGAAGGAATCAGTCTCTCCAGGCAACAGTTATTTAGAGTAAAGGAATTGGAGTCTGTGTACTTTGTATGCAAATACACATTGCTTATTACAAGAACCACCAATGGTACACTGCAGGCCTAGAACATTGGACTAGATGTGCAAAGCTTGTGTAAATGAATGAGTGACTAGTATCGTACCATCAGCGCCGATTGATCTCCAGACAAATCCAGGGCAGGGATCTCAGCCATGAAATTATTTTTCACCTGCTCAGCCTCCTTTTTCTCCACTTCAATCAGCTCAAATGCTATCTGGAGCACCAAGCTCTGGAGAACAAAGAAACACAGTAAGGCCAAACCTAGTCTACAACATAGTATTGGTGAACAAAATGTGACTTAAAGTGGAAATCTTTGATTGCTACATAAATGTTTGGACTTTTAAATCAATAATATATACCCATTGGGCCTATTACAATGAATTTTGGCCACTAGATTATCTCCAGTGTGTCTCTTGTTAAACCATCAATATGCACTAAATTCACCCATGCAGCTGATTTCAACTGCAACAACATTGGCTACTGATTTACCACTCCCTAACTCAGATATTAGGATAATTTTTTTGCACAGATTTTCCATTGTTATGACCAGATAGGTCTAGTGGCTGCTCTAACAATGAAAAGAAATGTCTTCATGGAAGGGAGTTGGGAGTAGGCACGATCAGGTGGGAACATTCTAGCCAATGAGTGGCAGATACGTGTGTGAACAACAGGCACAATGGTTTCCACTAATTACCACAGCCACAAAGTCGAAATCGGCTACATTGTAAAGATTCATGAAAACAAACATTTGCTTTTTGGTCTTCATTTAAGGTTAGGGTTAGGCACAAGGTTAGCAGTGTGGTCAAAGTTAGGTTGAAAATGACCTTTTATGAAGATACATTTTAGAAATGGGCAGGGTTTAGGACTTTGTTGCTGTGGTAACTATTGGTGACCAAGCACAACTCGATATAAAGTGTTTTTTTTTATCTCAAAGTTGCTGGGATGTCACTTGTCCTACGTATATCAATACACTCCTAACAATCTTATCATTGTGAAACTTCTATTCGATCAAATAACCCACACGTAGCAAATAAGCCATTACAGTTTTGTTAACCAAATTCAACACTTTCTCATTGACCGCCATACAAAAACTCATCACTTGGTGAGCGACAAATATCGTGATTAAACGCCACCTGCTAGAGAAGACAGGTTATCCCTCTCGCTTCGCCTCTTCCTCTGGGCTTTTAGTCCTTATTTCAACCAGCCCTCTGGTGGGTATTATCATCGGAACAATTTGATCCGGCAATTTTACCTAAAGCCAGTTTATCTATATAGCAATTCTGTATTACCGAACTAAAGTATTTCATTTTTTAATTTACCATGGCAAATCTACTATGGCAATATATCATACCCCACACATTGTATGAATGGAAAAGTGTATGAATATTTTTTGTTTGTTTCTAATGTATGTACGTAATTCATTAATGATTTTACTTGTCTGAATCTAATATGAACATTTCTTATCAAAAGTGGGAAATTAAATATTCACGAACTATAGGCTACACATTTGACATTTGAAACTAAATTGTGTTGTATTTTGAATTAAATTGTATTCAAATAAAAGTATTAAGTTGCACAAATTACTGTATATTCCATCTTTTTTTTTTCGTGGTTAGGCTGGTATAAGAGTAGCCTAACATTTCCTATGTTTTATGGCTAGCAAAGATTATTTATTTATTTGTAGAACAAGTCAATAACACTCAATAGATGAATCTTTATATTTTCTTACAAGACAAGAAGACCAGTAGGCCTACTGTGGTATAAATGCCTCATGAACTTAGCTCAACTGTCATGCCCCATCAGAAGCCAAAATATATGCTTGTTTACTCCATTGTTTGTAATAATGTTAACTGTAAACAAACATTGTATAGCCCCAACAAATTGTCTAATTTTGATATCATGAATGGTCCTTGTATTCATAGCCCTGTCTATGAATTTGAGAGTGGTTACATTTCTCTAGGCCCAAACCATTTTGTATTTATTTATGGAAAAACAACACGTTTTAGTAATTTAGTAGACGCTCTTACCTAGAGCGACTTACAGTAAGTGCATAAATTGTTGTACTTATCTTTTTCGTACTGATCCCTCGTGGGATTAAACCCACAACCCTGGCGTTGCAAGTGCCATGCTCTACCAACTAAGTAAGCCATGCGGGACCATCCCTTAGCTTTTTACCAAAACAGTGGTGAGGTGTTCACTGTGTTATTGTTTGAAGTGCAAATTTCCCCTTTAAAGTATTAAAGAGGGGCCCCCCGAGTGGGGAAGTGGTCTAAGGCACTGCAGCGCGGTGCGAGCTGTGCCACCAGAGATCCTGGTTCGAAACCAGGCTCGGCCACGCCCGGGAGACTCATGGGGTGGGGCACAATTGGCCCAGCGTCGTCCGGGTTAGGGGAGGGTTTGGCCGGCAGGCGACTCCTGTGGCGGGTCGGGATCACTGACATGGTCGCGCGTGTACGGTGTTTCCTCCAACACATTGGTGCGGCTGGCTTCCCGGGTTAAGTGGGCATTGTGTCAAGAAGCAGTGCGGCTTGGCTGGGTTGTGTTTCGGAGGACACACGGCTCTCGACCTTCACCTCTCCCGAGGCCGTTCGGGAGTTGCAGCGATGGGACAAGACTGTAACTACCAATTGGATACCATGAAACAGGGGTAAAAAAATATATATAAAGTATTAAAGAGGTGAAAAGTTTTTAAACCAGTCGTGTGAAAGCCAAACTAATCCACTCAAGTACTGGGTATTGGCGTGCCTGTAATGATTCTTTCAGACAATTGATCACAATTCATTGTATTCGTTTACCTTCAGATGATGCCTGCGACTCGATGTCATCTTTTTTCTATGAAGAAAGGTGGATTTTTGTTAGGGATATAAGCGGCATTTGCATTACTGAGAGAACTTATGACTGGATCAGACATGTTTTGTGTCAGGCTGAAAGTCTGGAATGCAACTTTTAGTGAATAAAAAAAAATATGCCAAGACTTACTCCGACATTTTGGCTGTTGTTGTGCTTCACACCCTGAATAGAAGACAGAAGAGAGAAAACTTGTTTTGATATTTATGATAAAACCTTTTATAATATCATTAGGGTGCAATAAGTTCAAAAGCGAGAGACATGTCTGGTCTAAAGATCATGCTGTGATATTTAGCTGAAGATTGATAGGGTTTCACACGCCAACAACCATCAACCATAAAAAAAGTCAGAGATGACACCTGACTCTAGCGGTCCAGATTTAGCTCGCTCATAATCGCTCCAGACTCTAGCTCTGAAAATGGATAATGTTTCACCTAAGAACCTAGTTTGGCCAAGTGTTCCTCAACAGACTTTAACTGCTGCTGCCTTCAAAGACACATGTCTCGATCTATGAACCTGCCGCTGTGGCATGAATCAGAAAAGCCTTCCTAATCACATAAATCAACAGCATCTTCTTCATTCTGCAGACAGATGTGTAGGTGTTGAATAAAGATAGTCACACTTAATCAACTAATATAATGGTTTGCTCTTTTTCCTCCCCAGGATTACAGTAAGTCTCAGTGAAAAGTTCATTCAAACATTTTCAAAACTCAAAAAAGGTTTTGATGTGGAGATGAGCCCTATTCCAATTCCATCTGTTGTCTGGATCCAGCTACATGACTGAGCTCTAAGTTAATTAGAAAGATAGGCAATGTCTAAAGGGATTTAACTAATTCATTAGACCACTTTTGTGAACTGAGAACATCTGACACTTTACCTTCCCATTGCTTCATTCATAATCTAATCAAATCAATTATTTACATTTCAAATCATCGAATTAAGTCAAGTATACAATTTAGCAAGCCAAGACTGATGAAAGATCGCTCATGAAACACAACTAGTTTACCTTACTCTCCTTGTTTAACATTACACATACATAGCAATTAACATGACACAGCATGCTGTCTATTGTTCAGTTTCACAAAGCTGTTACACCATCCAACTCCTCAAATTAACACATACCAACTTTCTGGATTTCGGTTAAATGTATTTACCAGCTTTGACTGCAAGAGTATCACCCCTAACCAGAAACCTAGCCAAAGTTTCACAATCTTCCATCTACCTCTATACATCTGAATAAAAAGGCAGAGGCCATGGCTCACATCATTCTGTCAAGACAACTTCATTTTTCTATCAGTATCCACTGGCTGTCAGAGGGAAAACCGGACGTGTATACACCTGTATTGCCAGGTGAATTCGTCTGTTCCATATGTTCAATTTGTAATGATCCATAAGGTGATGTACAGTAATACAGCAATGTGCAATGAGTGTGTTTGATAGTTAAGATTGACATCTGTTGGGAGGCTTTATAGTCTCGTTCTATTTCTTTGTGCTTTTAATCCCAGTGATGCTACACACTCAAAGTGTGATAGAAAGACAGGAAAAGAGAGATTCTCACCTACGAAAGGAAGAGGAAGAGGGCAGGACACACCTGGAGGAAGAAGGGAAGACTGGCAAGCAACAGGCAGTGAAACATGAAACACGGTATATATGGTGTCGGATGATACATCAGCAGAAGCACCGGGTCCTCTTTATGGAAGTGGTTTCCGTGTCAGACCAATGGAACATCGAGCTCCTGAAATACACTCTGCCCAACCCTGTTCACCTCATATTATTTCCTTCAAGATGTCTTCCAAGACATACATGTATGTTGCTCTGGGCAGTGAGTATAGAATTACAGTACAGTATGGGAGCGATAGGGAAAGTAATTATAGATATGAGTGAAGTTATTCTATGTCTATGATATTCACGGGCAACATGGATAACAAATGTAAGTATTGGAAAAAATTGACTTTCAGTTCCTTTTGGATGTCTAAATGTGTAATCAATACTGTACAAACATTTTATTTCTAAAATCTCTATGAATTGAAGTTGGAATCTAATTCAACAATTGAATCATAGTAATGTAATTCAACAAGTGAATCATAGTAATGTAATTCAACAAGTGAATCATTGTAATGTAATTCAACAAGTGAATCATACTATCAATTCCAGAAAACGAAGTACTTTACAATCTTAATACATTTTCAAAAGTTGTACTTTTGTCCAAACAATGAAGTACTCAGAAATTGTATTGACATCTGAAACAAATGTATTGTCTTAAAGACAAAACACAATCTAATAAGTCGAGTGCTTAAGCAGGCCCACATATAACACATTTAGATAAACAAAATAATGAATAACACATAACTGAAATGCTACTCTACTCATTCTGCTTGGTTACACATTGCACTTGGTTACAAGTGCAGATTGCCTTTGTTTGTTAAAAACTCATTAACTTCCTCACTTTTTCCATTGCCATACTTTCAATTTGAAAGGTTATGTGGGGGGGGGGGGTGTTTGATGAATGTTTGTCAAAGATGACATGCTTGTTTGCTGGTCAAAGAGGAATCAGAGTCAGAGAAAGAGGAGAGAGTGGGGTAGTGAATGAAAGAAAGAGGAAGGGTCATCAGAAAGAAAACGAATGTTCTACTATACTGACATCTTGTGGTTTATAATTCAGATTTGTTTATACAGTATTTTGATAGCCTTGATTTGGATCAGCCCAAGCTGATCTAGGCTTCTCCAGAATAGGGTTGCAAAATGCTGGTAACTTTCCCAAAATGTCTAGGTTTTCCAGAAATCCTGATTGGAAGATTCCCGAAATTAGAAGGGAAGCAAGTCAACTTTTTGCGACCATACTTCAGAACATCTTACATCCAAAAGCATTGAGGGACCAAATCTGAAAGGGGTAACAAAACTGAACACAAAACAGGACCACGAAATGTATATCATTTTTACCATGTTGCTGACATTTATTTAATTACTACAGTTTGGCAGTTGAATATATTTCCAATAAGCCTATACATTTGGAAAATATGTTACAATTCAATGACAGTTTACAGTTAGTATAAGTGCTTATCAGATGCTATACTCTAACAGTACCACAAAATAATGAAAAAGATAAATGGGGGTTTACAGTAGCCTCCGTAGTTTTGAACACCAAAACTAATTCAATCATTTATGCGGACTCAAACTTCTTCTTCCTGCCATCCATGCCAGCCTGTTCATCAATGTTCTTACGCCAGTCACCAACTTCCTCCTGCATGACACAAAGTTTATGATGTGACATTTTCAGTGTTTGAGGACATAATATGAGGACATATTTTTCATAATTTTTCATTTAAGCTCTGAAAACGTAGGACAAATGTTGCCAACTCCTATAGTGCTGTGATTCACTGCTCTGTAAGATTCCACACAAATACCCACCTCCTCTTTGACTTCCTTCTTCACTTCTTTCAAGTTCGCTCTAAAGTCCATGGAAGCCTTGTGCTTGGTGCCCAGCAGAGCTGCAAGCATAGCATCAGCAGACATACGCACTTTCTTCAGAGCTGGCTTCTTGATGCCCTGAACCTCAATCACTTTCAACTTCAAGTCCTCAATCTGGGAAGTGAGAAAGTCAAGAGAAATATTAGATTTCCAGAGGTATATGTTTTCAGGATGAGGACAATATGGAATGCAATGTACTGTACCTCTTTTTCTGTCTTCTTCACTTTTGATTCTGCGTCATATCTTTCCTCATCAACCTTGTCGATGGTCTGGGACAACTTTTTGAGCATTTCCTGTTGGCACACAAACACATTACAGATGATTTGTAAAAGGCACCAGAGCACCAGCGTGGCACCAGCATCTCAAGTCTGTGGAATTAACAACTTTCTGCAGGCAACAGCTATCTAGAGAGAGAGCTGATAAAGGCTTTGCCTTACACTGAGTGTACAAAATATTAGGAACCTTCCTAATATTGAGTTGCACCCCCTTTTTTGCATTCCGAACAGCCTCAATTCGTTGGGGCATGGACTCCATAACGTGTAGAAAGCGTTCCAGATGGATGATGGCCCATGTTGACTCCAATGCTTCCCACAGTTGTGTCAAGTGGGCGCCGGAGGGGATGGTTGCCGTATTACGGGCTCCTAACCAACTGTGTTTGTTTTTTCGCATTGTTTGTAACTCATTTTGTACATCATTTAGCTACTACCGTCTCTTATGACCGTAAAGAGCTTCTGGACAGAAGAACAGCGATTAGTCACCTCGAACTGGATGAAGATTTTGTCTTTAATGAGACTGACGCGAAGGATATACTGCTTTTTCAAAACAAGGCCCAAATCCCCCAAATCCCCGTCATCAAAAGGGTGAGGAGGACAGGGTGCCTTGTAAGAATTTGCAGACAAGTAGGTAAACCACCACTACACTCTGTATTATTGGCCAACGTGCAATCATTGGAAAACAAATGGGACAATCTACAATTAAGACTATCCTACCAACAGGACATTAAAAACTGTAATATCTTATGTTTCACCAAGACATGGCTGAACGATGACATGGATAATATAGAGCTGGCTGACTTCTCTGTGTTTCGGCAGGACAGAGCAGCTACGTCTGGTAAGACGAGGGGCGGAGTTGTGTGTCTATTTGTCAATAATTGCTGGTGCGCGATGTCTAATGTTAAAGAAGTCCCAAGGTATTGCTTGCCTAAGGTAGAATACCTCATGATAAACTGTAGACCATACTATCTACCAAGAGAGTTCTCAACTATATTATTTTTAGCTGTCTATTTACCTCCTCAAACCGATGCCGGCACTAAGACCGCACTCAACGAGCTGTATAAGGCCATAAGCAAACAATAAAATGCCCATCCAGAAGTGGCGCACCTAGTGCCGGGGACTTTAATGCTGGCAAACTTAAATCTGTTTTACCGTATTTCTAAAAGCATGTCACATGTGCAACCAGAGGAAAAACTCTAGGCCACTTTTACTCCACACACAGAGATGCATACAAAGCTTCCCCAATTTTGGAAAATTGACCATAATTATATCCTCGTGATTCCTGCTTACAAGCAAAAACCAGTGACTCGCTCAATACGGATGTGGTCAGATGATGCGGATGCTACAATACTTTTTTGCTAGCACAGACTGGAATATGTTCCAGGATTCATCCAATGGCATTGAGGAGTATACCACCTCAGTCACAAGATTCATCAATAAGTGCATCGACGACGTCATCCCCACAGTGACCGCACCTACATTTCCCAACCAGAAGCCATGGATTACAGAAAACATCCACACCGAGCTAACAGGCTAGAGCTGCCACTTTCAAGGAGTGTGACACTAATCCCGACACTTATAAGAAATCCCGCTATGCCCTCAGACGAACCATCAAACAGGCAAAGCATCAATACAGGACTAAGTTTGAATCATCCTACTACATCGGCTCTGATGCTCGTCGGATGTGGCAGGGCTTGAAAACTATTACGGACTACAAAGGGAAACCCAGCAGCGAACTGCCCAGTGACGCGAGCCTACCAGACGAGCTAAAAGCCCTTTAAGCTCGCTTCGAGGCAAGCAACACTGAGGCATGCATGATAGCACCAGCTGTTCCGGACGACTGTGTGATCACGCTCTCCATAGCCGATGTGAGCACGACCTTTAAACAGGTCAACATTCACAAACCCGCGGGGCCAGACGGATTACCAGGACATGTACTCAAAGCATGTGCGGACCAACTGGTAAGTGCCTTCACTGACATTTTCAACCTCTCCCTGGTCGCGTCTGTAATACCTACTTGTTTCAAACAGAACATCATATTAACACCACACTATCCCTGTAGAAAAAAAACGAGGAGGAAAGGAAGCGCTGCTAAGGTACACAATAGTAGATTTTGGTAGACAAAAGGTGCTCTTTGGTAAAAGGGGTAAATTGGTTATCAAAAACAAAGGAGGACCAAGGCACTCTTCATATAATTAATTTAAATTCCTTCATTTGTATGGCATGTTCAATAGAAACAAAGTTTAAAAAATCTGACACGTTTTGGCTGCATGGCCTTTGTCAGGGAGTACAAATAAATGATAATACAATGTCCTCTTTGAACAGCTTTTTCCAATCAGCCCTAATTAGAAGAGGGAATGGTTGCAAAATTGTTTGACAACACCTAGTAAGCAATAATATACACATTAAAAAGTGAAATACTGTAGATATGTTATCAACATTTTTTACTCCAAGCTTTAAGCATCAGCATGCCTAGAAAGGTAGTTCTAACCTTAAATATGACTGGGCAAAGTGCCAAGAAAATAGTCCCTGTGCCAAAGAAAGCTAAGGTAACCTGCCTTAATGATTACCGCACCGTAGCACTCATGTCGGTAGCCATGAAGTGTTTGAGAGGCTGTTCATGGCTCACATCAACAGCATCATTCCAGAAACCCTAGACCCACTTCAATTCGCATACAGCCCCAACAGATCCACAGATGACACAATCTCAATCACACTCTACGCTGCCCTTTCCCACCTGGACAAAAGAAACACATATGTGAGAATGCTGGTAATTGACTACAGCACCGTGTTCAACACCATAGTGCCCACAAAGCTCATCACTAAGCTAAGGACCATGGGACTAAACAACTCCGTCTGCAACTGGATTCTGTACTTCCTGCCCCCAGGTGGTAAGGGTAGGCAACAACACATCTGCCAAGCTGATCCTCAACACTGGGGCCCCTCAGGGGTGTGTGCTTAGTCTCCTCCTGTACTCCCTGATCACCCACAACTGCATGGCCAAGTACAACTCCAACACCATCATTAAGTTTGGTGACAACACCACAGTGGTAAGCGAGGAGGTCAGAGATCTGGCAGTGTGGTGCCAGGACAACAACCTCTGTCTCAATGTGAGCAAGACAAAGGAGCTGATCGTGGACTATAGGAAAAGGACGGCCAAACAGGCCCCCATTAACATCGACAGGACTGAAGTGGAGCAGGTCGAGAGTTTCAAGTTCCTTGGTGTCCACATCACCAGCAAACTATCATGGGCCAAAGACACCAAGACAGTTGTGAAGAGGAAACGACAATACCTTTTCCCCCTCAGGAGACTGAAAAGATTTGGCCTCAAAAAGTTCTACAGCTGCACCATCGAGAGCATCCTGGCCAGTTGCATCACCACCTGGTATGGTAACTGCTCGGCATCTAACCGTAAGGCTCTACAGAGGGTAGTGCTTACATCCCAGTACATCACTGGGGCCAAGCTTCCTGCCATCCAGGACCTATATACTAGGCAGTGTTAGAGGAAGGCTTAAAAAATTGTCAATGACTCCAGTCACCTAAGTCATAGACTGTTCTCTCTTCTATCGCACGACAAGCGGTAATGGAGCGCCAAGTCTTGAACCAAAAGGCTCCATAAAACAGCTTCTACCCCCAAGACATAAGACTGCTGAACAACTACTCAAATGGCTACCCGGACTATTTACACTGCCCCCCCCCCCCCCAATTGCTGCTACACGCTGTTTATTATCTATGCGTAGTCACTTTACAAATTTCCTCGACTAACCTCTAACCCCGCACATTGACTCGGTACCGATACCCCCTGTATATAGCCTCGTTATTGTTATGTACATTTCTTGTGTTACTTGTTTCAAAAAAGTTTATTTAGTAAATATTTTATTAACTCTATTTCTTGAACCGCATTGTTGGTTAAGGGCTTGTAAGCATTTCACGGTAAGGTTGTTGTATTCGGCGCATGTAACAAATAACATTTGATTTGATTTGTTTTGATGTCCTTTGTGTGGAGGACCCTTCTTGATACACACGGGAAACTTTTGACCATGAAAAACCCAGCAGTGTTGCAGTTCTTAAAACACTCAAACCAGTGCGCCTGGCACTAACTACCATACCCCATTCAAAGGCACTTAAATATTTTGTCTTGCCCATTCACCCTCTAAAAAGGCACATATACACAACCCATGTCTCAATTGTCTCAAGGCTTAAAGATCCTTCTTTAACCTGTCTCCTCCCCTTCATCTACACTGATTGAAGTGGATTTAACAATTGAAATCAATAAGGGATCATCGCTTTCATCTGGACTCACCTGTTCAGTCTTGGAAAGAGCAGGTGTTCCCTATGTTTTTTACACACAGTGTACATAGTGATATATTGAATAGATTAGAGTAGCTTTGTGGAACTTGTAAAGGAATGAATGACTAGTATCGTACCATCAGCGCCGCTTGATCTCCAGACAAATCCAGGGCGGGGATATTAGCCATGAAATTGGCTTTCTCCTGCTTCATCTCCTTTTTCTCCTCTTCAATCAAATTGGCTGCAATCTGGAGCATCAAGCTCTGGATGACAAAGACATATAGTGAGGCCAAACCCAGTCTAGTACTTGGTTTGGTGTACATTTATGACACACTAGCTTGTTTCGGATGCTTAAAGATTATTGAGGACAAAGAGATACATATGTATATTTTCATACCTAGAGCCAAATACATAAGAATACTTACAATGCCTTCAGAAAGTATTTATACCCCTTGACTTATTCCAAAAATGTTTGTGTTACAGCCTGAATTCAACATTTTCCTGATATATCTATACATAATACCCCACAATGACAAATTAAAAACATGTTTTTAGAAATGTTTTCAAATGGATTGAAAATGAAATACAGAAATATCTCATTTACATGAGTATTCACACCCCTGAGTCAGTACTTTGCAGAAGCATATTTGGCCGCTATTACAGCTGTCAGTCTTTCTGGGTACATCTCTAAGAGCTTTCCACATCTGGATTGTGCAACATTTACATATTATTATTTTCAAAATTCTTCAAGCTCTGTCACATTGGCTGTTGATCACTGCTAGACAACCATTTTCAGGTCTTGCCATAGATATTCAAGTAGATTTAAGTCAAAACTGTAACTCGGCCACAGGAACATTCACTGTCTTCTTGGTAACCAACACCAGTTTAGATTTGGCCTTGTGTTTTAGGTTATTGTTCTGCTGAAAGCGGAATTCATCTCCCAGTGTTTGGTGGAAAGCAGACTGAACCAGGTTCTCCTCTAGAAATTTGCCTGTGCTTAGCTCCATTCCGTTTATTTTGTTATCATGAAAAACACCCCAGTATTAACGATGAAAACCTCTCTGATCATTGTGGTTGAATCTGTGTTTGAAATTCACTTGTCGACTGAGGGACCTTACAGATAATTGTATGTCTGGGGTACAGCGATGAGGTAGTCATTAAAAAATAACGTTAAACACTATTATTGCACACAAAGTCCATGTAACTTATTAGGCGACTTGTTAAGCAAATCTTTACTCATGAACTTATTTAAGCTTTTCATACCAAAGGGGTTGAATACTTAATGACTCAAGACATTTCAGCTTTTCATGTTTAATTAATTTGTAAAAATGTAAAAAAACATAATTCCACATTGACATAATGGGGTATTGCATGTAGGCCAGTGACAAAAACTATTAATTTAATCAATTTTAAATTCAGACTGTAACACAACATAGTGTGGAAAAAGTCAAGTGGTGTGAATAGTTTGAAGGCACTGTAGAAAGTTGTCACAATGAAATGTGTTGGTTTACCTTCAGATGATGCTTACGGCTCGAGGTCATTCTTTTCCTGTGAAGAAAGGGGAGTTTGACATATAGTATTGTTATATACATGACTAGTTAATATGCTGAGGGGACATAACTGGTCAATACGCTGACCAAGGGTTGTAGCAATGATATTCTATGGCATGCTGCATAGAATAGAAAGGTCCTAAATATCTCATTTACTTTTACTTTTCTCACATTGTTATTGAAAAAAGAAAGAGGCAAACCCAATAGTTTCTAATGAGTTTAGGAGCAATGTGGTATCATTAGTGGAATTACGTATTCTACTCAATTGCTATGCAATTAAAACATTTAGCCTTAAGTAAATATTACGTTTCACATATTAGACATGTCGATATTTGCCCATATTAGGGTATGGTTTAGACATACTAGCAATTGGTCAATTTGAGGGTTAGGGTTTGCTGTTTGTTTTCTGTCTGCCTGTCTTCCTGTCTGCCTGTTTGTTTTCTGTCTGCCTGTCTACCCGTCTGCCTGTTTGTTTTCTGTCTGCCTGTCTACCTGTCTGCCTGTTTGTTTTCTGTCTGCCTGTTTGTTTTCTGTCTGCCTGTCTACCTGTCTGCCTGTTTGTTTTGGTATAAAAACGCCATTACTTTCTAACACCAAACTGTAGCAAACAACAAGGTAATGATACTTACTCAGACATGATGGCGGAATGTGTGCTTCAGACCCTGTAACAAAAAGACACAACAGGCAAGATAAATATTTTTAGCAATAGCGTGCACTGCAGGGTGCTATCTGCCTAAAGTTAGCAAAGGCTATTTTATCCAGCTCAAGATTGATTAATGAACACTGGCTGCTAATGGAACAATCTGGACTCTTCAAGGAAGGGAGGGGAAACCTGATCCTTTTTACCGATAAGACCTTTCGGAGCAATTATGATCAGGCTACATTTGGACAGCTGGAGACTGGAGTCACCCATGACATTCATGGGCTGTTATTTTATTGATGTCATTAATAGACAAAACCTCAGCAGGCGTCATGGTCCTGCTCTACCCTGAGAACATCTTGGGTATCACTTATATCAATGCAACTGCGTCCTCAGCGAACCCTACCAGTATCTCTTTGAAAAGTCCTTTCAATCAAATACAGTGTGGTCATCAGAATGACTCAAAAGACACTGTTATTTAACCACACTGCAGCAATGAATATCAATGTTAAGAATAGGATATACTTTTGTTTGTCTTAATTTATTAAGAACTTCGCTGTTTTCTGTAGTTTTTAATCAATGACACATTCAGTTCAAATTGGTTCACATTCAGTCATATCAATTGATGAAATAAATGGTACTATTATACTTCAGCAAACAGAGAAATAGTGAATAAAAACTCTTGCAAACACATCCTTTTCCAATCTGTCAACTAGGATCATACACGGCGAGCAAAAGTTGCTTTAAGCTGTTACTTTCTAACGCAAGATAGACATGTCATAACTGTAGAGCTTCCATACTTCAAAAAAATTATACTTTAATATAATAATAATATATTCCATTTAGCAGGTGCTTTTATCCAAAACAACTTACAGTCATGCATGCATACACTTTTGGTATAGGTGGCCCCAGCGGCAATCAACCCGACGACCCTTGGCGTTGTGACCTACCAAATGTTTTTAGCCCACACCCAGTTCTTAGCTGTAACCCAAGAGGATCTGGCCACGAACCAATGGCCCCAAAGCCCCATTCAGAAAACACTGTCTGCTGTAACCTAGTTACCTCGCACACTAGTTATAATATAAGTATCACAAATCCCATATAGTTACCCATAAAAGTTATTCACATTGAATATTGGAGCAACATAAATCACTCAAAGAGAGAAGTGTTGTTTACCACCAAAAGCAAACAGAAACTCAACTCTTTGGTATGTGGATAGCTAAGTCAACGTCTTCAACCACCTTCCATGCTAGAGTAAAGCCTGTGAGCAGGAGCCTTCCCCCCATGGGCCACATCATTCTGTCTAGACAGGCTAATTTGTCTCTCATAGTATCCACTGGCTGTCAGGAGGAAAGCATTATATATTTACCTCAATGTATTCACCTGTACTGACAGGTAAAACGTAGTGATCTTGTGACAGACGTCACTTAGTGTGATCATTTCCAGATGCTATCTGTAAATTCAGCCATGAAACCACCTTCTCATCACAGTCTACATGTGCACCCACTGTGTAAGTCTTAATTAATTAGGTAAAACTACGACCCACCGTGTGACTTTGTATTTCGTTATTTATCAATAAGACACGTTCAGACTTTATTTTCCGTGTAATAAAGATCAGAGGAGGAAAATAGATGTTCTCACCTATGAGAAGAGGAGGACAGGACACACTCTGGTGAAGAAGGGGAGACACTGGCAAGTCACAGGCCAAGAACAAATTAAACAGGGTTTATATGTAGACTAGTGATGAATCAGCAGAAATCCAGAACCTTCTTATGGTGGTGGACACAACTTAGGCCAATGGAACTGCGAGCTCCTGAAATACCACCAACCCTTTCCTCCAACTCATATCATAAATTTCCCTTCATGCAAAATGTCTCCCAAAACCTGAGCTGCCACTTGGCTTCCATTCCTACAGTGTTGGAAGGGATAGACAAAGCCATCCCAGTTAAGCAAGGGACAACATGGATAGATAAACCCGGTTAAGCAAGGGACAACATTGATATATTCTTGGAACTATTTTGGTTGAATGATGATAAAAATCAGAAATCAATTGTTGAAGGGGCAATCTGCAGTTCAAACGATAACAAAGTGAACACCCTGCCACTGTTTTGCAGGGCTAGAGTTCCTCATTGCAGTGCACTAACTTAATATTCATTACAATGCCTGCAAATTAAATATCTACAAATAATGACAAATTCCTGAGAAAAAAGTGGGCAAGCAAACAGCCCTCTGTTGCTCAAAGGTGAGATGGGATCGGAGGTGGGGAGAAAGAGCGAGAGATGGAGAGAGAGAGAGAGAGAGAGAGAGAGAGAGAGAGAGGAGAAGGGAGGGAGAAGAGAAGAGGCAAAGAGAACAGGTGCTCAATGACATCTTGTGGATTTTGGTTTATTTATTTATATTATTATAAATTGTTTATTAATTAAATGATTAAATGTTTAATTAAATATAAATAATATGTTTTAATATTAATTAACATCTAAAATGTTTAACTACTATATCATGCCAATCTTGATTGAGTTAATTAAAGAACCTAGATGCAGCTGTCTGGTATCACATTCGCTTGACACATGAGATCAACTGATCTGCTGTTTTTTTATTGTGGGTTTTCGGTTGCAAGCAAGTTTGTTTTAACACGTAGGTGCATGTAATCTGCTGTTAATAGCATTTTAATTGATAGATAATTACTTTATTACTAAAGTAAATTTGATGACATCATAATGATGACAAAGTTGTTTCCTACTAATGATTTGCCTGCTTTTTAACAATGGCATCGTATTTCCAGGCCACTATGCTGTAAAACAATCATTGGCCCCTATTATGAATGACTGTGCACCACTCCTTTTCTGGAGTCACTATGGCTGAGAGTGTCTTGAAAACATTCTTAACAATGGCGTGACACAACCGAGTGACGTCGGTGCAACCCTATCAATCCTGAGACGCCAGCAAAAATTGCCATTTCATTTAGTTGCCTTTTATATGCATGTCTAGCCCTTATGTTTAGCCTCACAATGAAGGGTTTTACCATTTTCTTTTCAGGAAAACCAGGGCTACAATTAGAACACAAAACAATTTGACATAGACAGTTGACAAATGTCAATAAAAAAAATAAGGTCAGCCAAAGAAGAAAACGGATCAAATGATTTTATATGAATGCTTAAGTACATAAATGGTTTGCTCAGTGGGAAATTAATATTCAACTAGTCAGTGACACTTGTTTGGAGTTTGTGATAGCAACTATTCCAGCTTATTACAGTATTATAGACACTATGTCTTGGGATTTCCTACACTCTTCTATGTAGAAGAACCCTTTACCTGACTCTTGTGTAGCTTGTTAGCATCACAGAGCAAAACTTATGTTTTCATCAGTTGTCCCACCAATTTATTTCAATTGACTGATTTCTTTATACGAACTGTAACTCAGTCAAATCTTAGATATTGTAAAGACCGGCAGTATTTGTTTCCAGGGTGAGGACAATATGGAATACAATCTACTGTACCTCTATGTCTGCCTTATTCACTTTTGCCTCTGTGTCATATCTGTCTTAAGGTTCACAGCTACAATACAGATGTGTTGGTCATTACTGAGACGTGGTTAAGAAAGAGTGTTTTGAGCACTGATATTAACCTTTTTGGTAATAACCTTTTTCGACAGATCTTCCAAAGGTGGTGAAGTGGCAATCTTTACCAAGGAACACATTGAGTGCTCTGTCACCAAGTCTGTCACCCAAACAATTTGCTGGTTTTAAGTATTAAGAATTAAGCATTCAAATAGCTCTTTGTTGACTGTTGCTGGATGTTATCGTCCACCATCAGCACCGGGCTATACCCTAAATGCCCTAAGCTCTCTCTTGGCCTCTTACACTAAGTCTGAGTTTGTCCTGCTAGGTGACCTAAAATGGTACATGGTTAAACCAACTGAACAAGTCCTAAAGCAATGGGACTCCCTAAATCTTTCTCAGAGTATTACCAATTCCGCAAGGTATGACACCAAACACCCAGAAAAGGCTACTCTTCTTGATGATATCCTCACAAATAATCCTGATATTAGTTTGGTGTTTTCTGCAATGACCGTAGTGACCACTGTTTTACAGCCTATGTTCGTAATGGTTTCTTGGTTAAAAAACCTGTCCTGATTTGTCATTGCTAAAAAACTTTAATGAGCAAGCCTTCCTTCATGACCTGGCCTTTGTAAATTGGTATAGAATCAGCTTGATCCCCTCTGTCGAAGACGCTTGGACCTTCTTTTTTGATATTTGTTAAACCTCTTAGGGCTAGGGGGAAGTGTTTGGAAGTTCGGATGAATGACGTGCCCAAAGTAAACTGCCTGTTACTCAGGCCCAGAAGCTAGGACACGCCCCATAAAGAAAATTTGAATAAAAAAAAGGTTCAGCCCCTGGTTCGACTGTGATCTGGCAGAGTTCCTCCATCTCAAGAACACCATTTGACGAAAGGCTCGGGAAACACAAATAGTCAGGCTGACTGGCTGTCGTTCAGGCAAATGATTGCACTCAGACTATTTGGAAGGCCAAAGTTAGTTACTTCAAGGAGCAGTTCTCTCCCTGTGGGTCTAATCCCGAGAAGTTCTGGAAAACGGTGAAAGACCTGAAAAAAACACCCTCCTCCTCACAGCTGCCCATGTCCCTTAATGTTGATGATGTGGTTGTTACTGACAAGGACTGCATGCCTGACCTCTTTAATCACCACTTCATTAAGTCAGGATTCCTATTTGACTCAGCCATGCCTCCTTGCCCGTCCAACATTTCCTCATCTCTCAGCCCTTCTAATGCGACTAGCCCCAAAGCTCCTCCCTCTTTTTACCCTGCCCTGGTACACAGTTTCTCGCTGCAGTCGGTCACTGAGTCCGAGGTGCTAAAGGCTCTCCTTAATCTTGACCCCAAGAAAACATCTGGGTGTTAGGAAGCTCTCCTTTCCATTTATATGCAGATGATAAAGTCTTATACTCAGCTGGCCCCTCCCCGGATTTTGTGTTAAACGTTCTACAACAAAGCTTTCTTAGTGTCCAACAAGATTTCTCTGTCCTTAACATTGTTTTGAACACCTACAAAACAAAGGTCATGTGGTTCAGAAAAGAAGAATTCCCCTCTACCTACCGTTGTGATTACTCACTCTGAGGGTTTAGATCTTGAGGTTGTCACCTCATACAAGTACTTGGGAGTGTGGCTAGACAGTACACTGTCCTGCTCTCAACAAATATCCAATCTGCCGGCTAAGGTTCAATCTAGACTTGGTTTCCTCTATCGTAATCACTCCTCTTTCAACCCAGCTGCCAAATGAACCCTGATTCAGATGACCATCCTACCAATGCTAGATTACCTAGATGCAATTTATAGATCGGCAGGTAAGGGTGTTTTCGAGCAGATAGATGTTCTTTACCATTCCCCATCAGATTATCCACCAATGCTCCTTATAGGACACATCACAGCACTCTAAAGTATACTCCTCTGTAAACTGGTCATCTCTGTATAACCAACGCAAGACCCACTGGTTGATGCTTATTTATAAAACCCTCTTAGGTCTCACTCCCCCCTATCTGATATACCTAATGCAGCCCTCATCCTGCACATACAACACCCGTTCTGCCAGTCACATTCTGTTAAAGGTCCCCAAAGCACACACATCCCTGCGTCACTCCTTTTTTCAGTAACACTGCAGCTAGCGACTGGAGTGAGCTGCAAAAAAAACTAAAACTGGACAGTCTTACTGACACTTGTGGCTGCTTCGCGTTATGTATTGTTGTCTCTACCTTTTTGCCCTTTGTGCTATTGTCTGCCCAATAATGTTTGTACCAGTTTGTGCTGCTACCATGTTGCACTGCTGTCATGTTGTGTTGCTACCGTGTTGTTGTCATGTTGTGTTGTTACCATGCTGTGTTGTCATGCGTTGCTGCCATGCTGTGTTGCTGTATTAGGTCTCCTTTTATGTAGTGTTGTGGTGTCTCTCTTGTCATGTATGTTTTGTACTACATTTTTCTTTTTAATCCGAGCCCCTGTCCTTGCAGGAGGCCTTTTGCCTCATGGTAGGCCGTCATTGTAAATAAAAATGTGTTCTTAACTGACTTGCCTGGTTAAATAAATGTTAAATATATATATTGTCCTCATCAAACTCGTTGATGGTCTGGGCCAAATTTGTAAGCAATGTGGCATCAGTGTCTACACAGTGTGTCTCTCAATGGTCGGGTTCAGCTTTTGCACAGATTCTAAGGAGGAAGTTTAAGATAGATACATTTCATTCAATTCATTTCATTTCTATGCAAATCAAATCCATCCAAAAGAAGCTTTAACACATACTGCAAAATCAATATGTAGCACTGAAGATAATTAAGTAAGGATTTTGTGGTACCCATTGTATGGCTGTATGGATGATTTCATATGTCAGGTATTCAAAGCAGATCAAATGAGAAAAAACTGGTCAGAGTGGTAAGATACCTGCAGCTCAGGAAGACCCCCAAGCATATCAGAGCAGAGCAGTTATCTTCCATATACGCTGCCTGTTCCTATACTGCTTCTTCCTCCGGCAGGTTATGGGCAATCGAAAGCATCAAGCTCTAGAGAACAGGGGGAGAACGGGTGTTAGAGCAGCTAACACAGACCAAGACTAGGCAAAAACATGTGGGACTCACCAATGGAAACAAGGTGGCTTGGTGCAGAGTTTGTATTTCTCTTGATACCATCTTGTGCTACCATTTGTAAACATAGTTACTCTGTGGTTATTTGATTAAATAAGGAAAGATATTTGTATTTTATATTGCTGCTGTGCTCGCCTTTTGACATTCATATTTGTTTTAAATAATTGAATTACCTGTATAGATAAAAGTTATATAATAAGAGAGCAAGAACAAAACAGCTTTCCATATTGTAGGGGAAAATTGGATTAGATCAGTATATTTACCATCAGATGACAACTGCGACTCGATGTCATCTTTTTCCTGTGAGATGAAGATGTAGACAAATTGTGACATGATAGAGATCTGACAATCAAATCAAATGTTATTTGTCACATGCACCGAACACAACAGTTGTAGACCTCACAGTGAAATGCTTACTTACAAGCCCTTAACCAACAAAGCAGTTTTAAGAAAATAGCTAAAAAAAAGTAAGAGATAAGAAAAACTTATAATTAAGGAGCAGCTGTAAATAACAATAGCAGGGTCATATACTGTACAGGGGGCACCGGTGTCGAGGTATGCTTGCATGCTGCAAGGAGGCATGAGGACTGCAGATGTGGCCAGGGGAAAAAATTGCAATGTCCGTACTGTGAGACGCCTAAGACAGCGCTACAGGGAGACAGGACGGACAGCTGATCGTCCTCGCAGTGGCAGACCACGTGTAACAACACCTGTACAGGATCGGTACATCCGAACATCACACCTGCAGGACAGGTACAGGATGGCAACAACAACTGCCCGAGTTATACCAGGATCGCACAATCCCTCCATCAGTGCTCAGACTGTCCGCAATAGGCTGAGAGAGGCTGGACTGAGGGCTTTAGGCCTGTTGTAAGGCATGTCCTCACCAGACATCACCAGCAACAACGTCGCCTATGGGCACAAACCCACCGTCGCTGAACCTGACTGGACTGGCAAAAAGTGCTCTTCACTGACGAGTCGCGGTTTTGTCTCACCAGGGGAGATGGTCGGATTCGCATTTATCGTCGAAGGAATGAGCGTTACACCGAGGCCTGTACTCTGGAGCGGGATCGATTTGGAGGTGAAGGGTCCATCATGGTCTGGGGCGGTATGTCACAGCATCATCGGACTGAGCTTGTTGTCATTGCAGGCAATCTCAACGCTGTGCGTTACAGGAAAGACATCCTTCTCCCTCATGTGGTACTCTTCCTGCAGGCTCATCCTGACATGACCCTCCAGCATGACAATGCCACCAGCCATACTGCTCATTCTGTACGTGATTTCCTGCAAGAGGGGGATGTCAGTGTTCTGCCATGGCCAGCGAAGAGCCCGGATCTCAATCCCATTGAGCACGTCTGGGACCTGTTGGACCGGAGGGTGAGGGCTAGGGCCATTCCCCCCAGAAATGTCTGGGAACTTGCAGGTGCCTTGGTGGAAGAGTGGGGTAACATCTCACAGCAAGAACTGGCAAATCTGGTGCAGTCCATGAGGAGGAGATGCACTGCAGTACTTAATAATGCAGCTGGTGGCCACACCAGATACTGACTGTTACTTTTGATTTTGACCCCCCTTTGTTCAGGGACACATTATTAATCTGCTGTTAGTCACATGTCTATGGAACTTGTTCAGTTTATGTCTCAATTGTTGAATCTTGTTATGTTCATACAAATATTTACACATGTTAAGTTTGCTGACAATAAACGCAGATGACAGTGAGAGGACGTTCCTTTTTTTGCTGAGTTTATAAATATACATACATTATCGGTCAGAAGTTTTAGAACACCTATGTTTACTATTTTCTACATTGTAGAGTAAAAGTGAAGACATCAAACTTTGAAATATCACATATTGAATCACGTAGTAACCAAAAATGTGTTATACAAATCAAAATATATTTTATATTTCCGATTCTTCAAATAGCCACCCTTTGGCTTGATGACAGCTTTGCACAATCTTGACATTCTCTCAAACAGCTTCATGAGGTAGTCACCTGGAATGCATTTCAATGAACAGGTGTGCCTGTTTGTGAAATTTGTGACATTTCTTTCCTTCTTATTGCGTTTGAGCCAATCAGTTGTGTTGTGACAAGGTAGGGGTTGTATACAGAAGATAGCCCTATTTGGTAAAAGACCAAGTCCATATATGGCAAGAACAATTCAAATAAGCAAAGAGAAATGACCTTCCACCATTACTTTAAGAAATAAAAGTCAGTCAATACAGAAGATTTCAAGAACTTTCTTATAGTGCAGTCGCAAAAACCATCAAGTGCTATGATGAAACTGGCTCTCATGAGGACCGACAGAGGAAGGTTATCTCTGCTGCAGAGGAGATGTTCATTAGAGTTACCAGACTCAGAAATTGCAGCCCAAATAAATGCTTAACAGAGTTCAAGTAACAGACACATCTCATCATCAACTGTTCAGAGGAGACTGTGTGAATCAGGCCTTCATGGTCAAATTGCTGCAAAGAAACCACTACTAAAGAAGAAGTCTTTGTGAGATGTGGTGTGGGTGAATGGATGATCTCCACATGTGTATTTACCACCATGAAGCATGGAGGAGGTGGTGTTATGGTGCTTTGCTGGTGACACTGTCTGTGATTTATTTAGAATTCAAGGCACATTTAACCAGCATGGCAACCACAGCATTCTGAAGCGATACGCCACCCCATCTGGTTTTGGCTTAGTGGGACTATCATTTGTTTTTTAACAGGACAATGACCCAACACACCTCCAAGGAGAGTCATGGAGTGCTGTATTTTTATATATATTTTTAACCTTTATTTAACTAGGCAAGTCAGTTAAGAACAAATTCTTATTTTCAATGATGGACTAGAAACAGTGGATTAACTGCCTTGTTCAGGGGCAGAACGACAGATGTTTACCTTGTCAGCTCGGGGATTCGATCTTGCAACCTTTCGGTTACTAGTGCAACACTCTAACCACTAGCCTACCTGCTGCCCCATATAAGATGACCTAGCCTCCACAATCCCCCGACCTCAACCAAGTTTGGATGGTTTGGGATGAGTTTGACTGCAGAGTGAAGGAAAAGCAGCCAACAAGTGCTCAGCATATGTGGGAACTCCTTCAAGACTGTTGGAAAAGCATTCGAGGTGAAGCTGGTTAAGAGAATGCCAAGATTGTGCAAAGCTGTCATTAACGCAAAGGGTGACTATTTGAAGAATCTCAAATATAAAATATATTTTGATTTGTTTAGCACTTTTTGAGTAGGTGTGTAGGTGTTCTAAAACTTTTTACTTATAGTGTATATATTTTTATTTGCTTTTCTTTCAACTTCCCTAAATTGTTGTTGTTTCCTCCTGACTGTTTCGAAAATACAATTTACATACAGTTTGGAGAAATGACAACACTCTAAAGAAGTCGAAAATATGCGAATAGTTCAAAAAAGTTAAATATCAGTAATTTTTTTAAAGAATGCTACAATCTTACTCAAACAAAATGCAACTTGTTGTATTAACTCATGATACAAGGTTTCATATTCTGATCATTGTTTATATTTCATTCCTATGCATTCCCGACATCTAGAGACAATCTATTCAGGAAAATACATTTTTGCATGAGATTACACAGACATAGCGGAAGTAAAACATCCAGGTAACAAGGTTCCCTTGAGCATCCTCATGCATGCAATCTGCCTACGAAGTAAACTATTCTTAGTGACCAAGACGGCTCAAACTATTGAGCTAGCTATACTTCCTGAATAGCTAGATTCACATTTGGTGACGCAAAACAATCCAGCAATGAAATAAAAGCAATTAAGCATTTAAATTCCTTAATATCTGTCAATCATGTGCACATAATGAATTAACATATTTTACATACAAAACTAACTAAGGTGTGGATACAGATCTATATTTACTTCCACAATTATACTGTATGCCATTTAACAGACGCTTTTAACCAAAAGCAACTTAGCTGTCATGCATGCATAGATTTTTTGCGTGGCTGGCCCTGGGAATTTAACCCACAAGCCTATCATTGCAAGCGCTGTGCTCTACCAACTGAGCCATAAAGCACCACACTTCAACTGAGATCCTAATACCTCACAATATGCAGAAACCAACAGTTAATACACAACTGCAATACTAGACAAAGTTCAAAACAGTCAAGAGACAGGAGCACATTATGGATGCTGGAACACTATCAGATCCCACTATAATCCTCACCTATGAGAGAAACAATGATGAGAAATGAAGAGCAGCTGTGAAAGGATGGCAAGCCACTGGCAGATGAACTAGGCAGTACACAGTATTAAATGCTAATAGTGGATGCCAGTTGTTTATCCGCCCCTCTACATGGTAATTTTTCCTACGGTCTTTATGGTAATAGAAAATTATGCTGCCGGCCCCCTGTCAGCCTGATATACTGCCCTGTCATGCCCTGTAATATCATCATATCCTGCCATCCGCAAGCGAACATTGGCTCTTGCATTATTCTACATCATGAGAGGTAACACATGTCATGAGGGTCAGTCTGAGCCCCAAGCTTAAAATAGGCTCCACACTGACCAACCAGATAACTACAGTATCAATAATATTTTCACGTCTTGCTCTGTAACGTAAACAATAAAAAACAACATGCAACTGCTTGTCACAATTTCATCCCTCTCTCTCTCTATTTATATATCCCTCTATAGCTTTCTTGTTGTGATTGAGTTTTAATCAATTAATGCTAAATAATGTGGTCATAGTTGGCCTACACTACAGGGCCAGATGTTATACGTGTTGGAAAGAGTGGATCTTACTATTTAGAGTCGCTGACACATTTCGCGGTAAAATATTATGTATTGCGGCGGTGCTTCAGGATCTTATGGTAGGATAGGTAGGGGGTATGATCCATACTTTGACCACATCTATACTGTTTATTTACTGTAGGTAATTTGGTGCCAGAATTAGCTTGCTAACCGTGTAGGCCTAGTCCTATATTCCCCGGCCATGTAACTAAAGGCATAAAGTCTGGCAAAATGATCTGCCAAAATGTAATGGTCCCTCCTAGACAAATGAATTGGAATATGTGGTGGCAAATATTTCTGCAGCTCTTATAAGATATTGCAGGCGTCCTCTATTTTGGGGAGAAGGGCTCCTCTGTATTAGTGACATGCAAACTTGGAATGCAACGTTTGCTTAATGTGAAACTGTAAGGGAATCTGTCCGTTAAAGACACAGTCGGTTAAATTTGATATCCAGTGAAAAGTGTCACCTTGAAATTAAGAGGGACGATTTTGCAAATGGGCCTTACAGCAAGCAAGAAGTAGAGGCAGAGACCAAGACAGACACCAAGACGTCGAGACAGGGGAATCATGGACCCTATGGTTTATCAGTTTCTATATAGAAGATTTTGTCACGCATTGCTTACACAGAGTTATGATCCTGTAAGCTTCAACAATGCAATCACACAACCATTTCCTTTTCACCTCATAAAGCACCATGATCTAAACAGTACTTACATCACTCACCCAATATCCTTTTTCCATCAGATGTCTCAATTGTTCATGTACCCCGACTGAATTCTACACTGTAATTGACAATAAAACCAAGGCACTTGTCAATAAATCACATCGAAGCTGTTGTAAGTGAAAGGTAAAGATAAGTGTACTACATTGATGGTCGATGTACTGATTCATTTTTACATCATCCAGCAAACAGGTTTCTTATTTCTTCCTTACCTGCAGTTGTGTGAGCTATGGTGGGGCAGTAGAGGGCATCATATCCATGCTAGTCCTCCACTGTCTTGCTCTCACTGCATCGGAGATGTCACAAGATGCAGCACCAACCTATGGTGTCACAAGATACAACAAAACATAACTTTTTCATCATGAATACTCAACTACCCTGGTCAACACATGCATGCTGATTTTTGTGTGAGAAATACTAACAATCCTATATTCTGTAACTCTTTAAGCTTTATAGCATGTATTTAAATGTACTTTGTTTACAAACATTGGAGTAAAGCAAGCTTATATTTTGGGTTCTGATGGGGAATGACACTTGAACTAAGCTCATGAGGCATTTATAAGTATTATTCTTCAAGAGTCAATGGGTATATATAATTAATTTAGGATTCCAAAAATGTATGTACTGTAGCAACTACAGATTGCCCCTTTAAAATAACTCTCATGAATAAGCCATTACAAATGCTTACAAAACTTTATAGGCCTAAATGATCATACATGTTATAAATGCTTATGAATTGTAATGCTGTTTCTGCATATAAAAGTTTATAAATGTTTACAAATAATAGATTGTAAATAGTTAATTAAGACATTCATAAAATGTGTTACAACATGTTAGTCTATATTCATTCTTCATTACTTACATCAAATGAGTGTTGTATTTTAGTGTTAGTACTGATAAAACATCAACATTTGATTAAATCCTAGCTTAAATATGTTTCTATCAGTTTCCATGCACAAAATGCTCACACAATAATAATTTGCCATACCAGTTATAGGAGTCATAATTACCTCAAGTTCAATAGGTCAGCAGATTGACACAGAGATAGAGAGACAGGGGGAGAGGGAGAACGAGAGAGAAACGGGAGAGGGAGAGAGGAGGCAAGGATAACAGGTGCTCCACTGACATCTTGTGGTTTTGGTTAATATATATAAATAGTTTATTGTTATATTATTTAAAAAGTTATGCAATGATTAATTCATGAAATTGTTATTCATTATATGAGAGCAAAAGAGTACATGCACAGAGAATATGCCTTTTGGTGTGTGTGATATGTTCCAATAAATCAAGTCCTAGGTTTAAAGTCCTTTAGTTATTCCAGTTTTTTTTCACACCTAGCTTTTCATGCCCATTATCTTCTATTGAATAACATTGAATAGTATACTAATCCTACCCAAATCAAGTAGTCTACTGCATAAGTAGTTTCCGTTTTTTAATCTCACACATTATGAAGACGTGCAAGCAAAATAAAACTGCTTTTCCAGGTGTAAGTGTGGAAATATTTATTTAATATACAGTAAGTGCTTTTCAAAATGTGTTTAAGTTGCTGTGAGGTAATTACCTGGGTCTGGGGTATACAGACAAAAAGGAAGCAGTGAAATCGATAACAAGGTCATACAAATCCACCTGTGACTTAACCACAATACTACCTTATATATCCAACACAAAAGACGGCCATGGCTAACAACTGATTTATTAAGACACAGAAAAAAGCAGGGGAAATGGTCTTGCCATAGCGTTTATGCGGCCTCAAACATCTTCTTCCTGCCGTCCATGCCGGCCTTGTCGTCAATGTTCTTACGCCAGTCACCAACTGTATCTTTGTCCTTTAATGGAAAGTGGGTGTTACAGCAGAGATATCAGGTCAAGAGTGACTATAAGCTATTTGTTTAGGTCAAGGAAATGATTTATTTTGAGCTTTAAGGGGTTTATAAAAGGAAAATAAATACATAGGATGATATTAGTCAATATGAAGTCATATTTGTGCCAAAATAATTGGATTTGAGTAAAATGATTGACTACAAATGTAATGTATATTGGCACTGATACATAGCCTTGGGAAGTAAGGGTGCTGGAGGTTCTGCAGCACCCTCTGATAAATGAAACACAGTTAACCAAAATTATAGAACTACTCCTGTCTGTACAGAAATATAATCAAATCATTCAAATTACTACACCAGAGAGCATAATTTAGCCAGAGAGGATCAATAGCTTCTTTAGCTGTAGAACCCTGTCCACTTGATCATTTGTGTGGTATTAAAACATACTCTGGTAACTTCTCCACACGTAAAATTATGTAGAATTGCATGAAATCCGTTTTTAAAATGCCACATTTTCCCTGGACCTTACTAAAAGTCTGGATTCCTTTTTCCCCATGTGTGAAAATTCTAGAAACACCTCTGCTCTACTCTATGCCACTATACTCAAATAAGATGATAGACGTACCCCACCAACTTAAAACATCTTCCGGCGGCTATGCACTGATATCAATCCATAGTACATATATACAGTGGGGAGAACAAGTATTTGATACACTGCCGATTTTGCAGGTTTTCCTACTTACAAAGCATGTAGAGGTCTGTCATTTTTATCATAGGTACACTTCAACTGTGAGAGACGGAATCTAAAACAAAAATCCAGAAAATCACATTGTATGATTTTTAAATAATTAATTTGCATTTTATTGCATGACATAAGTATTTGATCACCTACCAACCAGTAAGAATTCCGGCTCTCACAGACCTGTTAGTTTTTCTTTAAGAAGCCCTCCTGTTCTCCACTCATTACCTGTATTAACTGCACCTGTTTGAACTCGTTACCTGTATAAAAGACACCTGTCCACACACTCAATCAAACAGATTCCAACCTCTCCACAATGGCCAAGACCAGAGAGCTGTGTAAGGACATCAGGGATAAAATTGTAGACCTGCACAAGGCTGGGATGGGCTACAGGACAATAGGCAAGCAGCTTGGTGAGAAGGAAACAACTGTTGGCGCAATTATTAGAAAATGGAAGAAGTTCAAGATGACGGTCAATCACCCTCGGTCTGGGGCTCCATGCAAGATTTCACCTCGTGGGGCATCAATGATCATGAGGAAGGTGAGGGATCAGCCCAGAACTACACGGCAGGACCTGGTCAATGACCTGAAGAGAGCTGGGACCACAGTCTCAAAGAAAACCATTAGTAACACACTACGCCGTCATGGATTAAAATCCTGCAGCGCACGCAAGGTCCCCCTGCTTAAGCCAGTGCATGTCCAGGCCCGTCTGAAGTTTGCCAATGACCATCTGGATGATCCAGAGGAGGAATGGGAGAAGGTCATGTGGTCTGATGAGACAAAAATAGAGCTTTTTGGTCTAACTCCACTCGCTGTGTTTGGAGGAAGAAGAAGTATGAGTACAACCCCAAGAACACCATCCCAACCGTGAAGCATGGAGGTGGAAACATCATTCTTTGGGGATGCTTTTCTGCAAAGGGGACAGGACGACTGCACCGTATTGAGGGGAGGATGGATGGGGCCATGTATCGCGAGATCTTGGCCAACAACCTCCTTCCCTCAGTAAGAGCATTGAAGATGGGTCGTGGCTGGGTCTTCCAGCATGACAACGACACGAAGCACACAGCCATGGCAACTAAGGAGTGGCTCCGTAAGAAGCATCTCAAGGTCCTGGAGTGGCCTAGCCAGTCTCCAGACCTGAACCCAATAGAAAATCTTTGGAGGGAGCTGAAAGTCCGTATTGCCCAGCGACAGCCCCGAAACCTGAAGGATCTGGAGAAGATCTGTAGGGAGGAGTGGGCCAAAATCCCTGCTGCAGTGTGTGCAAACCTAGTCAAGAACTACAGGAAACGTATGATCTCTGTAATTGCAAACAAAGGTTTCTGTACCAAATATTAAGTTCTGCTTTTCTGATGTATCAAATACTTATGTCATGCAATAAAATGCAAATTAATTACTTAAAAATCATACAATGTGATTTTCTGGATTTTTGTTTTAGATTCCGTCTCTCATAGTTGAAGTGTACCTATGATAAAAATGACAGACCTCTACATGCTTTGTAAGTAGGAAAACCTGCAAAATCGGCAGTGTATCAAATACTTGTTCTCCCCACTGTATATTTGAACATTATTATGCCTCCATGTTACTCACATCCTCTTTGACTTCCTTCTTCACTTGTTTCAGATTGGATCTCAGATCCATGGTCACCTTGTGCTTGGAGCCCAACAGAGCCTGAAGCATAGCATCAGCAGACATACGTACTTTCTTCAGGGCTGGCTTCTTAATGCCCTGGATCTCAACCACTTTAATCCTCAAATCATCAATCTGTAAAGAGAAAAGATCAGGAAAAACGCAAGATATGCACTTTTATCTTCAGGTCTTCAATCTAAACAAGAGAGAAAATCAACAAATGTAATCGACCTCAACTGGATGAAAATACCTCTTTGTCACACTTGCCCACTTTGCCTGCCAGGTCGTATCTCTCCTCATCCACTTTATCAAGCTGGTGATGGATTGTCTTGCACATTTCCTGCAGTTGGTTATCAACAAAAGGAACCTTCAACAACAGTACTGTGGGGTTACAGTGAATTTACTGACAGCGTAGATTGAAAATCCAGTTTAAAGGCCCAGTGCAGTCAAAAACATGATTTACCTGTGTTTAAAAAAAACAGAGTGTATAAAACATTAGGAACACTTGCTCTTTCCATGACATAGACTGACCAGGTGAATGCTAGGATCCCTTATTGATGTCACTTATTAAATCCACTTCAATCAGTGTAGATGAAGGAGAGGAGACAGGTTAAAGGACTTTTAAGCCTTGAGACAATTGAGACATGGATTATGTATATGTGCCATTCAGAGCGTGAATGTGCTAGACAAAAGATTTAAGTGCTTTGAACCGGGTATGGTTGTAGGTGACAGGCGCACCGGTTTGAGTGTGTCAAGAACTGCAATGCTGCTGGGTTTTTGATGCTCAACAGTTTCCCTGTGTATATCAAGAATGGTCCACCACCCAAAGGACATCCAGCCAACTTGACGCAACTGTGGGAAGCATGGAGTCAACATGGGCCAGCATCCCTGTGGAGTGCTTTTGACACCTTCGACACAGTCCATGCACTGACAAATTGAGGCTGTTCTGAGGGCAGAAGGGAGTGCAACTCAATATTAGGAAGGTGTTCATAATGTTTTGTACACTCAGTGTATATTTCCACACAATGAGGTTGGAATAATACTGTAAAATTGTGAAAATTATGATAATTCCCTTTAAAATTTATTTGGGATCGGTGTCCCCTCCTCGGGACGGTTCAGCTAATGTAGGCTAATGCGATTAGCATGAGGTTGTAAGTAACAAGAACATTTCCCAGGGCATAGACGTATCTGTAATGGGCAGAAAGCTTAAATTCTTGTTAATCTAACTGCACTGTCCAATTTACAGTAGCTATTACAGTGAAAGAACACCATACTATTGTTTGAGGAGAGTGCACAATTTTGAAAATGAAAAGTTATTAATAAACAAATTAGGCACATTTGGGCAGTCTTGATACATCATTTTTAACAGAAATGCAATGGTCATTGGATCAGTCTAAAACTTTGCATATACACTGATGCCATCTACTGCCCAAAATCTAAATTGCACTTGGGCTGGAATAGTACATTAAGGCCTTTCTATTGCATTTCAAAGATGATTGTACAAAAAAAATACAAAAGAACGTTTTTTTTTTTCTTTGTATTATCTTTTACCAGATCTATTGTGTTATATTCTACTACATTCCTTTCACATTTCCATAAACTTCAAAGTGTTTCCTTTCAAATGGTACCAATAATATGTATATCCTTGCTTCAGGGCCTGAGCTACAGGCAGTTTGATGTGGGTATGTCATTTTAGGTGAAAATTGGGGGGGAAAAGGGGCTAATGCTTAAGTGTAAGACCACATGAAATTTCATCCTGTTTTGGTGGGATGGAGTTTTGGCCTGATATACTACATGAATTAACAGACCGATAAGAGAGTTCCAAACCTCTCTGCCTCTCTGCCCTCCCCACTCAGACCACTCCAACACAGTTCTCGCAAAAAAAGAAATTGTTCTTTGCTAAGAAGCTATTTTTGTTTCCTTTTGACCATTGTATTTGAAAACAATCACAGTAAAGTACTTAATTATTACCCATAAATCATGCCTGCATTGGACCGTTATGAACAGCTGTTTAAGCACTGCTTTGTGAAGCTATGGTAAACACTGGTGTTTTCAACTATTGGTGATACTGTACCTGCAGTTCCACCAATGACCCAGGCAGGTCCAATGCGGGGCAGTTCTCTTCCATGTACCTTTTTTTCTCTTCCACTGCCTCTATGGCCTCTGCCTCTAGCAAGTCCTTAGCAATCTGGAGCATCACGCTCTGGAGGAGAGAGAAGCATGAATAGTGACACAACTGGATTATGGTTAACAGGGGAATACACAACACACAGAGACTTTTATAATAATAATAATATAATATATTTTGCTCAAGATTAAGTTTCATTACAAAAATAACAATTCAATGTTACTAGTGACCATTTACCTTCAGATGATGCTTGCGACTCGATGGCATTTTTTTCCTAAAATAGTTCATGAAAAGACGTGTGAATTTTCCAGAAAGGTACACATTTCTGACACTGGGGAGGTAAAGATGAGTTTCTAACCATTAATTAAAAAAAATGGCAGTTTCTTGATTTCCATGGATGCCCAAGATCCTGAAGATGATATCATAATTAGAGTGAATACTATATTTCCTTTTCCACATTGAGCATCTCTCCTCTAATAGGAGGATATTACATAGATGAACACCAATATAAAGGTGATGTTAATATAATTCAAACAGGGCATAAAATATACAGGTGAAGTCGAAAATTACCTACACTTAGGTTGGAGTCATTAAAACTCGTTTGTCAACCACACCACACATTTCTTGCTAACAAACTATAGTTTTGGCACGTCGGTTAGGACATCTACTTTGTGCATGACACAAGTAATTTTTCCAACAATTGTTTACAGAAAGATTATTTCACTCACTATCACAATTCCAGTGGGTCAGAAGTTCACATACACTAAGTTGACTGTGCCTTTAAACAGCTTGGAAAATTCCAGAAAATGATGTCATGTCTTTAGAAGCTTCTGATAGGGTTAATGAGGTCATTGAGTCAATTGGAGTTGTACCTGTGGATGTCTTTCAAGGTCTACATTCAAATTCAGTGCTTCTTTGCTTGACATCATGGGAAAATCTAAAGAAATCAGCCAAGATCTAAGAAAAAAAATTGCAGACCTCCACAGTCTGGTTCACCCTTAGGAGCAATTTCCAAACACCTGAAGGTACCACGTTCACCTGTACAAACAATAGTACACAAGTATAAACACCATGGGCCCACGCAGCTGTCATACCGCTCAGGAAGGAGACACGTTCTGTCTCCTAGAGATTAACGTACTTTGGTGCGAAAAGTGCAAATCAATCCCAGATTAACAGCAAAGGACCTTGTGAAGATTCTGGAGGAAACAGGTTCAAAATTATCTATATCCACAGTAAAACGAGTCCTATATCAACATAACCTGAAAGGCCGCTCAGCAAGGAAGAAGCCACTGCTCCAAAACTGCCATAAAAAAACAGACTACGGTTTGCAACTGCACATGGGGACAAAGATCGTACTTTTTGGAGAAATGTACTCTGGTCTGATGAAAAAAACTAAAATAGAATTGTTTGGCCATAATGACCATAGTTATGTTTAGAGGAAAAAGGAGGAGGCTTGTAAGCTGAAGAACACCATCCCAACCGTGAAGCACGGGGGTGGCCGTATTATTTTGTGAGGGTGCTTTGCTGCAGGAGGGACTGTTCCACTTCATATGATAGATGGCATCATGAGACAAGAAAATTATGTGGATATTTTGAAGCAACATCTCAAGAGATTTTACATTTACATTTAAGTCATTTAGCAGACGCTCTTATCCAGAGCGACTTACAAATTGGTGCATTCACCTTATGATATCCAGTGGAACAACCACTTTACAATAGTGCATCTAACTCTTTTAAGGGGGGGGGGTTAGAAGGATTACTTTATCCTATCCTAGGTATTCCTTAAAGAGGTGGGGTTTCAGGTGTCTCCGGAAGGTGGTGATTGACTCCGCTGACCTGGCGTCGTGAGGGAGTTTGTTCCACCATTGGGGTGCCAGAGCAGCGAACAGTTTTGACTGGGCTGAGCGGGAACTGTACTTCCTCAGAGGTAGGGAGGCGAGCAGGCCAGAGGTGGATGAACGCAGTGCCCTTGTTTGGGTGTAGGGCCTGATCAGAGCCTGAAGGTACGGAGGTGCCGTTCCACTCACAGCTCCGTAGGCAAGCACCATGGTCTTGTAGCGGATGCGAGCTTCAACTGGAAGCCAGTGGAGAGAGCGGAGGAGCGGGGTGACGTGAGAGAACTTGGGAAAGTTGAACACCAGACGGGCTGCGGCGTTCTGGATGAGTTGTAGGGGTTTAATGGCACAGGCAGGGAGCCCAGCCAACAGCGAGTTGCAGTAATCCAGACGGGAGATGACAAGTGCCTGGATTAGGACCTGCGCCGCTTCCTGCGTGAGGCAGGGTCGTACTCTGCGAATGTTGTAGAGCATGAACCTACAGGAACGGGTCACCGCCTTGATGTTAGTTGAGAACGACAGGGTGTTGTCCAGGATCACGCCAAGGTTCTTAGCACTCTGGGAGGAGGACACAATGGAGTTGTCAACCGTGATGGCGAGATCATGGAACGGGCAGTCCTTCCCCGGGAGGAAGAGCAGCTCCGTCTTGCCGAGGTTCAGCTTGAGGTGGTGATCCGTCATCCACACTGATATGTCTGCCAGACATGCAGAGATGCGATTCACCACCTGGTTATCAGAGGGGGGAAAGGAGAAGATTAATTGTGTGTCGTCTGCATAGCAATGATAGGAGAGACCATGTGAGGATATGACAGAGCCAAGTGACTTGGTGTATAGCGAGAATAGGAGAGGGCCTAGAACAGAGCCCTGGGGGACACCAGTGGTGAGAGCACGTGGTGCGGAGACAGATTCTCGCCACGCCACCTGGTAGGAGCGACCTGTCAGGTAGGACGCAATCCAAGCGTGGGCCGCGCCGGAGATGCCCAGCTCGGAGAGGGTGGAGAGGAGGATAAAGAGATCAGTCAGGAAGTTAAAGCTTGGTCGCAAATGGTCTTCCAAATGGACAATGACCCTACGCATACTTCCAAAGTTGTGGCAAAATGGCTTTTGGACAACAAAGTCAAGGTATTGGAGTGCCGACATCAGTCCACATAGAAAATGTGTGGGCAGAACTGCAGAAAGCGTGTGCGAGCAAGGAGGCCTACAAACCTGACCCAGTTACACCAGCTCTGTCAGGAGGAATGGGCCAAATTTCACCCAACTTATTGTGGGAAGCTTGTGGGAGGATCCCCAAAACGTTTGACCCAAGTTAAACAATTTGAAGGCAATGCTACCAAATACTAATTGAGTGTATTAAACTTCTGACCCACTGGGAATGTGATGAAAGAAATAAAAACTGACATAAATCTTTCCCTCTACTATTATTCTGATATTTCACATTCTTAAAATAAAGTGGTGATCCTAACTGACCTAAAACAGGGAATTTTTACTGGGATTAAATGTCAGGAATTGTGAAAAACTGAGTTTAAATGTATTTGGCTAAGGTGCATGTAAACTTCCGCTTACGACTGTATACTGATATCATAAAAACATATTGGAACTTACTCAGACATCTTGGACTCTTGTTTCTTTCCAAAGGGTTCTGAAGCAAACAATACAACAATGTAAAAAACTCACAGAATATACAGTTCACTTGCAAATAATTTTGTACTGTTGACAACCTTTTCTTTTTTCGAAAAGCATTTGAATACCAATAGCAATCTTTGACCAAAAATAATTGACTTCAATGAATGAGATGTTTATCAAAAGTGTTGGAAAAACTTGTCAATAATCAACAGACTGGCTTTCTTGATGTTTATAGTATTCTCTTTGGTATGCAACCTGGTTTCCCCTCAGGTTATGGATGTGTCACTCCAACCTTACAGGTCCTCATTGATGTCACAATTGCTCTTGATTCTAAGAAATGTTGTGCTGCTATTTTTATTGACTTGGCCAAAACGTTTGATACGGTAGACCATTACATTCTTGTGGGCCGGCTAAGGAATATTGGTGTCTTTGACCTGGTTTGCTAACTACCTCTCTCAAAGAGTGCAGTATATAAAGCCTGTCACCAAGGGAGTACACCAAGGCTCAATCCTAGGCCACACGCTCATCTCAATTCACATCAACAACATAGCTCAGGCAGTAGGAAGCTCTCTCATCCATTTATATGCAGATGATACAGTCTTATATTCAGCTGGCCCCTCCCCGGATTTTGTGTTAAATGCTCTACAACAAAGCTTTCTTAGTGTCCAACAAACTTTCTCTACCCTTAACCTTGTTCTGAACAAGAAGGAAGAATGCCCCTCTCCCCACTGGTGTGATTACTACCTCTGAGGGTTTAGCTTGAGGTAGTCACCTCATACAAGTACCTGGGAGTATGGCTATATGGTACACTGTCCTTCTCTCAGCACATATCAAAGCTCCAAGATAAAGTTAAATCTACACTTGGTTTCCTCTATCGTAATCGCTCCTCTTTCACCCCAGCTGCCAAACTAACCCTGATTCAGATGACCATCCTACCCATGCAAGATTACAGAGACATACTTTATAGATCGGCAGGTAAGGGTGCTCTCGAGCAGTTAGATGTTCTTTACCATTCGCCATCAGATTTGCTACCAAGCTCCTTATAGGACACATCACTGCACTCTATACTCCTCTGTAAACTGGTCATCTCTGTATATCCGTCACAAGACCCACTGGTTGATGCTTATTTATAAAACCCTCTTAGGCCTCACTCCCCCCTATCTGAGATATCTACTGCAGCCCTCATCCTCCACATACAACACCCGTTCTGCCAGTCACATTCTGTTAAAGGTCCCCAAAGCACACACATCCCTGGGTCGCTTATCTTTTCAGTTTGCTGCAGCTGGCGACTGGAATGAGCTGCAACAAACACTCAAACTGGACAGTTTTATCTCAATCTCTTCATTCAAAGACTCAGTCATGGACACTCTAACTGACAGTTGTGGCTGCTTTGCGTGATGTATTGTTGTCTCTACCTTCTTTCCCTTTGTGCTGTTGTCTGTGCCCAATAATTTTTGTACCATGTTTTGTGCTGCTACCATGTTGTGTTGCTACCATGTGGTTGTCATGTTGTGTTGCTACCATGCTGTGTTGTCATGTGTTGCTGCCTTGCTATGTTGCCGTCTTAGGTCTCTTTTTATGTAGTGTTGTGATGTCTCTCTTGTCGTGATGTGTGTTTTGTCTGATATAATGTATTTATTTATTTTTAAAATGTATCAAAGCCCCTTTCCCCATAGGAGGCCTTTTGCCTTTTGGTAGGCCGTCATTGTAAATAAGAATTTGTTCTTAACTGACTTGCCTAGTTAAGTAATGGTTAAATAAAATAAAAAATACAAGATGTAACATTGTGCTTTGTCATGTAACAGATAAGATCACGACTAAAATAAAAAATACAAGATGTAACATTGTGCTTTGTCATGTAACAGATAAGATCACGACTTAAACTTGCTTGAATATTGCCAAAATACAAGATGTAACATTGTGCTTTGTCATGTAACAGATAAGATCACGACTAAAATAAAAAATACAAGATGTAACATTGTGCTTTGTCATGTAACAGATAAGATCACGACTTAAACTTGCTTGAATATTGCCAATGGTGCAATTGAATTTTATCCTTTTCTTTATATACTATATATATATGTTTTTATAACAATTATAAAGACAAACAGAAAATAAACAGAAAGACTATCACATGCACATAATATATAAAGTACAGTTAGGGCTCGATTCAATAGGATCTTCAGCCAACATCTGCAATAGTGGTTGTTTTGGAGGTGTCGGAGGTGAAACTTCGTTAGAGCTGTCATATCCACAAGTAGCTACCGGAATTACACCTACGAGTGGGGCGAATGTGGCTTCTGGACAATGATCACAGGGGCAGCTGCTCACAAATTTGATGGCTCTAACACAGTTCCACCTCTGACACCGCAAAATATCCGCTATGCGACTGTCTGCTATCGCCAGTTAATGCTGGATCTGATTTGAATCTAGGCCTTAGTATTACAACTTAGCAGTAGATGGCAGCAGATATAATTTCAAAATACTGTTAATGTTGTTAATACAGATATATTTTCAGAGTAAATCCAAACAAGTACTATAAATGTAGATACAATTTCAAATAGGGGTACTTGCTGGGTCTCAGGATGCTGGACACTTTTGAAGAGCTTTGTTCTATTAATAAGCTACGCCTCTTGAAAATAACCTAAAGATTACGTTAAAAAAACAGCTGCATGGTTAACCCAGCATGAAAGTAAAAAATACCCAACCAATGGTTAAATTAACCCGTGTTTGGGTAATTTCAACAACCCAACATGTTGGGTTATTCACGCAACCCAACTGGCTGGGTAAAAATAACCGTTCTGTCCATTACTTCTGTCCAATATTTACCCAGCGCTGGTTTACCAAATAGCCCAAATTGGGTTGGTTTTAACCCAGCATTTTTTTTTATTGTGTATGTTCCCCGCTATTGTCCTTAAAACCTCTTAAGGTTCCGCCCCCTTTTTTCAATTTCCGCCTAAAATGACATACCCAAATCTAACTGCCTGTAGCTCAGGCCCTGAAGCAAGGATATGCATATTCTTGGTACGATTTGAAAGGAAACACTTTGAAATGTATGGATCCGTGGAAGGGACAACGATCCCGAAAAAGTTAAGGGCATGGCTTTCCGATAGATCTTATTGACCACCCGTGAGAGTAAACGTCATTCCTGTTCATCATGTTAAGTTCACACACTGCATTTTTTTTCACAAATTCTTCTATAATATTACAGTTATTTATTACATATTATCATAAAGTATACCACCTTATTGCATCCCAACAATTTACATAGTTTTTTAGGGAACTCATACACTTCTGTAAGACGCATTGAAGCTACACAAATGGCAATGTTCAGTTGGTGGGATGTAATCTTCCAACACACAAGAATACGTTTCTTTGCAAAGTAGAAATAGTTATCAGCAACCTTGTCTGAAACAAGCATGTAATTAACAAGGTAAAGGCTTGGGGATTGTACCATTCTGTATTTAAATAATCTGTCTGACTAGTTGTATGAATAGAGTGCCAGAAATCCATTTGTTTATCGCACTGCTAAAAAAGTTCCTTTCTCAGCCTTACATTTCAGGCAATTTGGTGAAGTGTCTGGGAACATACGGTTTAATTAAACAGGAGTAAAATACAGCTTTAAGATGAATTTGTAGTTAGTTTCTTTAATATTGGGACTAGTAAGTGGGTAGTGGATCAGAGTTGGGTTATAAAAAGATATCTGAAACTTTGAACATCCCATGGAGCACCATTAAATCCGTTATTATAAAATGGAAAGAATATGGCACCCCAACAAACCTGCCAAGAGAGAGGGCCGCCCACCAAAACTCACAGACCAGGCAAGAAGGGCATTAATCAGAGAGGCAACAAAGAGACTAAAGATTACCCTGAAGGAGCTGCAAAGCTCCACAGCGGAGATTGGAGTATCTGTCCTTAGGACTACTTTATGCCGTACACTCCACAGAACTGGGCTTTACAGAAGAGTGGCCAGAAAAAAAGCCATTGCTTAAAGAAAAAAATAAGCAAACACGTTTGGTGTTCGCCAAAAGGCATGTGGGAGACTCCCCTGGTCAAATGAGACTAAAATTGAGCTTTTTGGCCATCAAGGAAAACACTATGTCTGGCGCAAACCCAACACCTCTCATCACCCGAGAACACCATCCCCACAGTAAAGCATGGTGGTGGCAGCATCATGCTGTGGGGATGTTTTTCATCGGCAGGGACTGGGAAACTGGTCAGAATTGAAGGATTGATGGATGGCACTAAATACAAGGAAATTCTCTGTCTTCCAGAGATTTGAGACTGGGACGGAGGTTCACCTTCCAGCAGGACAATGACCCTAAGCATACTGCTAAAGCAACACTTGAGTGGTTTAAGGGGAAACATTTAAATGACTTGGAATGGCCTAGTCAAAGCCCCGACCTCAGTCCAACTGAGAATCTGTGGTATGACTTAAAGATTGCTGTATACCAGCGGAACCCATCCAACTTGAAGGAGCTGGAGCAGTTTTGCCTTGAAGAATGGGCAAAAATCCCAGTGGCTATATGTGCCAAGCTTATAGAGACATATTCCAATAGCCTGGCAGCTGTAGTTGCTGCAAAAGGTGGCTCTACAAAGTATTGACTTTGGGGGGGGGGGGGTGAATAGTTATGCACGCTCAAGTTTTCTGTTTTTTTGTCTAATTTCTTGTTTGTTTTACACAAAACAATATTTTGCATCTACAAAGTGGTTGACATGTTATGTAAATCAAATGATACAAATCTAAAAAAATAATAATAATAATTCCAGATTGTAAGGTAACAAAATAGGAATAATGCCAAGGGGGGTGAATACTTTCGCAAGCCACTAGAAGGTTGGTGGCACCTTAATTGGGAAGGACGGGCTCGTGGTAATGGCTGGAGCGGAATGAGTGAAATGGTATCAAATACATCAAACATATGGTTTCCATGGGTTTGATGCCATTCCATTCGCTCCGTTAGAGACATTATTATGGCCGTCCTCCCCTCAGCAGCATACAATGCCTCATAAGACCCCATAAGCATCAATTATGAAGGCCGACCTTTTAGAGACACATTTGTCAACTCAGGGTTAGAAGAAATAGGAGCAGGTGTTTGAAATACCCAAGTGTTTTCTACAGTCTACCCATGCCATTAATGTGTTGTACATAGTGAAGGTCTTACTGTTATCACAAATATCTTCAGAGGTAAATTCAATCTGAACCCATAGGGAGTACAGTCTGCCCAAAGTCCAGGACAGCAAATTGCAAGTTTGGGCTGACCAATAGTAAAGTTGGAATTGGGCAGACCCAGAACCCCCATAGACTCGGGTTTGACCAGAGTAGAGTACTTAATTCTGCGTTTTTTTGTTGCACCATAAAAACATCCTGATTATGTTAATCCATCCAATCATTGTTACTGGGAGAGTGGAGAAACTGATCAGGTCTTCTTTAATTTTGCTAACGAGGGGAGTGTTAAATTCTTTAAACAGATTCTTTATGTCTGTGGTAACATTTATTCCCAGATATTTCTATCCATTTGGTTTCCAAGAGAAAGGGCAGACTAAACTCAACTCATCTGATAGCTGGCTATTTAAAAAACAAGCATTAGATTTGCTTTGTAGCCAGAGAATTTACCAAATTGGGCAAGAATATCAAAGATATGTGGAATAGAGTTCATTGGGTTAACAACATGCAATATCATATTATTTGCGTATAAAGATACTGTAGCTGATGAGTAATAGAGGGAACTCTGATCCTCTCATTGGAACGTATGGACTCTGCCAATGGTTCTACAGCCATCGAAGGAGGAGGGGAGACAGAGGACAGCCTTGCCCCCACTCAGTGGGAGTTGTTGTGACCTTAAACCATTAGTGGAGACCATAGCTCTGGGACTGGTATGAATCGATTTGACCCATTTCAAGAAATTAGCTCATGTATAAAATGTTTGCAGAATAGAAAAGAGGAAATTCCTTAAACTGCCTTAATTTTGCTGGACACCAGGAAGAGTAGCTGCTGCTTTGACAACAGTATAGGAGTCTTATACTCATTTAAGTGGTCGATAACGTCAAACAGTCCTGACTTTATCCGATAAATACCCTTTTTTTTTTATAAATCCTGTTTGGTCGGGTTTAATAAGCGAGTGTAATAGGGACTCTAGTCATCTGGCTATCAATTTAGTAATCACTTTATAATCAAAATTCAACAAACTTAAAATGAAGAGCATTCTAATGGGTCTTTCCACTTTTAAGCAAGACAGTGATACAAGCTCTATTCATAGAATCAGGCAAAATTCCCTTAGTACAAAAGTTGTCTATCATAGCCATAAATATAGGACATAGTTCTGGCCAGGACTGCTTGTAAAATTAGACTGGGAAGCCATCTGGGCCTGGGGATTTATTAGCAGGCATGGACTTAATAGCTACTAACACTTCCTCATGTGTAAAACGAGAATTGCGAAGCAGCTGATCTGGTTCTGATAGTTTGGGGAGGAAAATGCCGTCCAAATATGATAGTAGTTCACTCAGGAACATTCAATGTCATCTTGGTACAGTTAGCAACTCCAGTGTATATTTGGCCTTGTGTTTAAGGATATTGTCCTGCTGAAAGGTGAATTTGTCTCCCAGTGTCAGTTGGAAAGCACACTGAATAAGGTTTTCCTCTTGGGTATTGCCTGTGCTTAGCTCTATTCCGATGACAAGCATACCCATAACATGATGCAGCCACCACCAGTCTTGAAAATATGAAGAGTGGTACTCAGTGATGTGTTGGATTTGGCCGAAACATAATGCTTTGTATTCAGATTGTATAGTTAATTTCTTTGCCCCGTTTTTTTCCTTTGTACTTCAAATCAAATCAAATGTTATTAGTCGCATGCGTCGATTACAACAGGTGTAGACCTTACAGTGAAATGCTTATTTACGAGCCCCTAACCGACAGTGCAGTTCCCAAAAAATACAGATAAGAATAAGAGTTAAAAGTAACATGTAAATAAAGAGGAATAGTAAAAAATAACAATATATACCGCTGGGTGCTGGTACAGAGTCAATGTAAGGGGACACCGGTTAGTTGAGGTAGTATGTACATGTAGGTAGAGTTAATTAAAGTGACTATGCATTGATGACAACAGAGAGTGTCAGTGGTGTGGAGAGGGGAGGATAATGTGAATAGTCTGGGTAGCCATTTGACTAGATGTTTAGTGCCTTATTGCAAACAGATGCATGTTTTGGAATATTCTGAAGAGGCTTCTTTCTTTTCACTCTGACATTTAGGTTAGTATTGTGGAGTAACTACAATGTTGATGAGCCATCCTCAGTTTTCTCCTATCACAGCCATTAAACTCCTTAACTGTTTTAAAGTTACTAAATCCCTGAGAACTTTCCTTCCTCTCTGGCAACTGAGTTAGGAAGTACGACTGTATCTTTGTAGTGACTGGGTGTATTGATACACCAGCTAAAGTGTAATAAAAAACTTAACCATGCTCAAGGGGATATTCAATGTCTGTTTTGTTTTTTTACACATCTACCAATAGGTGCTCTTCTTTGCGAGGCTTTAGAACATTTCCCAGGTCTTTGTGGTTAAATCTGTGTTGGAAATTCACTACGTGACTGAAGGACCTTACAGATAATTGTTTGTGTGGGGTACAGAGATGAGGTAGTCAATGAGGTAGTCAAAAATAATGTTAAACACTATTGTTTCACACAGAGTGAGTCCATGCAACTTATTATGTGACTTGATAAGCACATTTTTAATTCTGAACATATATAGGCTTGCCACAACAATGTGGTTGAATCCTTATTGACTCAAGACATTTCAGCTTTTTATTTTTAACTAATAAAAATTTGAAAATGAAAAACATATTTCCACTTTCACATTATGGGTGTGTTAAGCCAGTGACACAAAATCTACATTTAATCCATTTTAAATTTAGGCTGTAACACAACAAAATGTGGAAAAAGTCAAGGGGTATGAATACTTTCTGAAGGCACTGTAGCTTTCTAAACAAATTGCTTGTGTAGGAGTCTGGTTTCCGAATGTCACATCAACAGTTCATATATCAAATAGCTGGCAATGTCCCCAAGAATTTGCTACACTTCATCAGACAGCGATGTTCTCCAGAATTGGAATCTGATTCGGTCACGTCAGTCACAAAATTGGAAAGAATATGATACATGTAACACTATATTCCAGAGTATATGGAACTCAAACAAACGTATTAAATGAGATCACCATGTTTTACCCAGCAGTTTTTTCCCCTGTATGACTTCATTTTTCTAAATGAATTCCAGGTTTAAATAATATACACTCCCCTACATATTTGTTTGGCGATTGAAGGTGACACGTTTAACTTGGCTCCATACTCAGGCATTTTGGTTTTCGATAATATGTTTTATGAGGTGAAAGTACAGAATATCAACTTTTATTTTCCTAGAAATGAATATGTCTAGTCCCCCCATTTGAAGGTGTCATAAGTATTTGGAGAAATTCACTTAGTGTATTCAATTAGTCAAAGTTTAGTATTTGGTCATATTCCTAGCACACAATGTCTACATCAAGCCTGTGACTCCACACACTTTTTGGATGCATTTGAAGTTTGTTTGGTTGAGTTTTGGATTTCGTTGTGCCCATTATAAATGCATTTTGGAGTAACTTTTATTGTCACTTTTAACAATATAAGTTGTTTCTGAACATTTCTACATTAGTGTGGATGCTACCATGATTACAGATAATCATAAATGAATAATGAATAATGATGATTGAGAAAGGTAAAAACATGCTAACTTTCTTGGTTATTGGAAACGGTTACAGGTTAGTCTTTTTGGGTGGGTATAATCTTTGTTCCCTTTAACTTTCTCACTCATCATTATTCACTATTTATTCATGATTATCCATAATCGTGGTAGCATCAACATTAATGTAGAAGTGTTCAGAAACATCTTCTATTCAAATTTACAATAATCCTATTGGGCAAAACATAATTCGAAACACAACCAAAACAAACTGCAAATATATCCAAAAAGTTTGTAGAGACACAAGCTTCATGTGGTCATTGCATGCTCGGAATATGGGACCAAATACTAAACTTTGAACTACTTTAATACACTGTAAGTGAATTTGTTCAAATACTTATGAAAAAAACCTACATATTCAGTTGGGGGGGACTAGATACATAAAGTGCTTATATTTCTAAATGATCAAATATATATTTATGAAAATACCCTCAAATGAAACATTGTACCTCAAATCCAAAATGCTGGAGAGTAGAGCCACATTTTCTTTTAAATGTGCTTACAAATTTTAATTATGTATGGAGTGTATGATGCTGCATATGTTAGGAAGACCAATTTGCTTGTCAGGGTCAATACTTCTAATGCCCTCTACACATGGTAAATGTGGAATACTAATAGGACATGCTCAATATAAAATACATAGCTATTGCAGTCATGCCACCTTTCAATTAAAAAACAAAAACATCATAGCACAATGCAGCTCTGCAATAATAATATTAAACAGTCTAACATGCAAATTAAATCACATACAGTAGGTTAGTTCAAATCAACTCACACAATCACAATGGCAATAAAGTGTGTCTCTTTCTCTATTATCGCAATAGCTGAATATGTATTCAGGTACAGTAGGTTTACATCAACAGGTATGAGGCATACATGGATGGCTTATCAATTTTATGACTAAAAGACAAGTGAGCAAAGTCATTCATGCTCTATAATATGTGTGTTGTGACAGGACTATGTCCTAGTTACTTTATCATCCAAGCTTTATATATACCAATTTGAACAAGTCATTTTGCACATAGAGAGACACATGGTCTGATCTCACGTGTGCAGCTGATTGCAGGGTTTCCAAATAGAAAAAGTTGTGCTAATCCAGAACGGGAGAGCCGGTGGAGTTGCTGAAATCCTGTCATGCTTAACCAAGCCGAGAACAGAGAGCAGATAGAGTCAGGATAGACAGGTGAGAGGTTCTCACCTATTAGAGAAGGCTGGCGATCAAGCAGGACACACGCTTGGGACTGGGACAGGCAACTGAAATGCTCTGAGGGTTTTAATGGGTTTCTATGATGGGTCAGCAAAACTCTGCATTTCTCTTTAGGAAATTGGAACGGAGTCCCACTCCAGACCAATGGTTCAGCAAGCTGCTGAAACTCTAGCCACAACCTAACCTCCATGCATATAAATAACCAACCCTTCAAGATTGTTATTCTAGTTTTATTGCTTGTTTATTTAAGCTTTGATGAGTTACATAATTACAGTGCAGATCGGATAGTTCAACTCTACATTTTTGTACAATCTTGATAAAGAGATAAGCATTGGCCTAATATTAAAACAACTCTTTCTGAGAATATAATATGCATGTGAACTGACATAACAGTTAGGCTGCCCGCCACCCTGGTTAAGAGCATTGGGCCAGTAACTGCAAGGTTGTTGGGTCGAATCCTCGAGCTGACTAGGGGAGATAAAAAATAAAATAGATTTTCCCTTGAGCACTTAACGCTAATTGCTCCTGTAAATCGCTCTGGATAACAACGTCTGCTAAATGTAAAACATATTTATGTGATTTTTAAAAATGTATTTAACCATTGTTTAACTAGGCAAGTCAGTTAAGAACACATTCTTATTTACAATGAAGGCCCTGCCTTGTTCAGGGGCAGAACAACAGATTTATACCGTGTCAGCTCAGGGATTCAATCTAGCAACCTTTCGGTTACTGGCTCGAAGATCCAAACACTAGGCTACCTGCCGCCCCAAATGATGATGGTGAGATGGTGGGAGATGTGATGGTTGGAGAATAAATAGATATCCTCAATATATAGACACTTACCACTGAAGACTCCATCTGCTGATTAAGGGACTGTTTCTGTTGAGAGTAGGAAAGTAATAAATTACAGTAAATGGCAATGTAGACGGGAAAGCTCATTTGAAACAATTTAACTCTGATTTTGAAAACATAAAATTGCTTAGTCAATGTGTTACTTTTAAAACAATTCAACAATGGACTAATAATATACTTGATAACTTTGTGATGCAAAGAAAAAGAAAAACGAATAAAGAAACTCACCTTATTTTCAGTTGCCCTAGTGGTAAAAAAACAAACATAATTAGGAATTAGCATATGCAGAATAGCAGGATCTCTATGGGAAAAAAGCTACAACGACCTCAAAGTAGAAACGGGTACAGAATGCAACAGAAAAAAGCTGTGCCCAATTTTTCAAGCTCTTAAAATACATACAAAATCTCTAAAACACCCTATACGGTAATAGTACAGGATAGTGGTTCCGAGATATAGCATTTTAGTTCTCTTAGTGTATCAGCATGACAAAATATAAATAACACAAACTAAGAAAGATTTCCTTTAAAGGCAATTTATTAGAAAAGTTGTCCACCTTTACCTCTACTACAGTAAACCAACTGTCAAACAATTACACACATCTTGTTTCTGTTTCTTTCTGTCTTCAAAAGAAACAAAGATGTATTACATAGTTCTGATATTAGTTGTAATGAATATCAGTATGTGGTTGACAGCTAGACATTACAGGACAGTAGTCAGCCACATCACACAAACACATCCCAATGATCTAAGAATCTCCCTGAAACATCTTCTTCCTGCCGTCCATGCCAGCCTTGTCGTCAATATTCTTACGCCAGTCACCAACGTCACGCAAATCCTTATCCTGTGATGATAGAAAGGGTGAGAAGACATCGAAGGGTGGAATATTAAGGCCTAAAGTGCATTCAACATTGACAATGTCTCCCTATGCAATATCTCTGTAATATATTGTGTTAGCCTAAAGGACAGATACTCACCTCTTTCTTCTCGTCTTTCTTCACTTGTTTCAGGTTGGATCTCAGATCCATGGTCACCTTGTGCTTGGAGCCCAGCAGAGCCTGGAGCATAGCATCAGCAGACATACGTACTTTCTTCAGGGCTGGCTTCTTGAACTTGCCCCTCATGTCAACGATTTTTATGTTTAGGTCTATAACCTGGTGGGTGTAATTTTTATACAGGAAAATCAGTGATTCAGGAGGGCTCAACGGAGGAAACATATACAAAGTTTGGATTGCAGCATAATAGTGAAGACATCAAAACTATGAAATAACACATATGGAATCATGTAGTAACCAATATATTTTATATTTCAGATTCTTCAAAGTAGCCACCCTTTGTCTTGTCTTGCTTTCTGCAGTGATACGCCATCCCATCTGGTTGGAGCTTAGTGCAACTATCATTTGTTTTTCAACAGGACAATGACCCAACACACCTCCAGGCTGTGTAAGGGCTATTTGACCAAGAAGGAAAGAGATGGAGTTCTGCATAAGATGACCTGGCCTCCACAATCACCCGACCTCAACTCAATTAAGATGGTTTGGGATGAGTTGGCCCACAGAGTGAAGGAAAAGCAGCCAACAAGTGCTCAGCATATGTGAGAACTCCTTCAAAAATGTTGGAAAAGCATTCCAGGTGAAGCTGGTTGAGAGAATGCCAAGCGTGTGCAAAGTTGTCATCAAGGCTGGTGGTTGGAGCATTGGACTAGTAACTGAAAGGTTGCATGATCAAATCCCTGAGCTGACAAGGTACAAATCTGTTGTTCTGCCCCTTAACAAGGCAGTTAACCCACTGTTCCTAGGCCATCATTGAAGATAAGAATTTGTTCTTAACTGACTTGCCTAGGCTAAGGGTGGCTACTTAGAAGAATCTAAAATATAATTAGATTTGTTTAACACTTTTTTGTATTACTACATGATTCCATGTGTTATTTCATGGTTTTGATGTCCTCAATATTATTATACAATGTAGAAAATAGTCAAAATAAAGAAAAAACCTTGAATGAGTAGGTGTGTCCAAACTTTTGACTGTTACTGTAATTACAGTATATACAGTACATTCATTCAGTGTATATGAAGGGGAGGAGACAGGACAAAGAAGGATTTTTAAGCCTTGAGAGACAAGCCTTGAGAGACAAAATATTTAAGTGCCTTTGAACGGGCTATGGTAGTTGATGCCAGGCGCTCCGGTTTGAGTAAGAACTGCAACGCTGCCGGGTTTTTCATGCTTAACAGTTTCCCATGTGTATCAAGAATGGTCCAACACCCAAAGGACATCCACCCAACTTGATACAACTGTGGGAAGCATTGGAGTCAACATCAGCCAGCATCCCTGTGGAACGCTTTCGACACCTTGTAGAGTCCATACCCCGACGAATTGAGACTGTTCTGATGGCAAAAGGGGATGCAATATTAGGAAGGTTTTCCTAATATTTTGTAGACTCAATATATATATATATACACAGTTGAAGTCGGAAGTTTACATACACTTAATTTGGAGTCATTAAAACTCGTTTTTCAACCACTCCACAAATGTCTTGCTAACAAACTATAGTTTTGGCTGGTCGGTTAGGACATCTACTTTGTGCATGACACAAGTCATTTTTCCAACAATTGTTTACAGACAGATTATTTCACTTATAATTCACTGTATCACAATTCCAGTGGGTCAGAAGTTTACATACACTAAGTTGACTGTGCCTTTAAACAGCTTGGAAAATCCCAGAAAATGATGTCATGGCTTTAGAAGCTTCTGAAAGGCTAATTGACATCATTTGAGTCAATTGGAGTTGTACCTGTGGATGTATTCCAAGGCCTACCTTCAAAACTCAGTGCCTCTTTGCTTGACATCATGGGAAAATCAAAAGAAATCAGCCAAGACCTCAGAAAAAGAATTGTAGACCTCCACAAGTCTGGTTCATCCTTGGGAGCAATTTCCAAACGCCTGAAGGTACCATGTTCATCTGTACAAACAATAGTACACAAGTATAAACACCATGGGACCACGCAGCCGTCATACTGCTCAGGAAGGAGACGCGTTCTGTCTCCTAGAGATGAACGTACTTTGGTGCAAAAAGTGCAAATCAATCCCAGAACAACAGCAAAGGACCTTGTGAAGAAGCTGGGGGAAACAGTATCTATATCCACAGGTACAAAAGTATCTATATCCACAGTAAAGCGAGTCCTATATCGACATAACCTGAAAGGCCGCTCAGCAAGGAAGAAGCCACTGCTCCAAAACTGCTATAAAAAAAGCCAGACTATGGTTTGCAAATGCACAATGGGACAAAGATAGTACTTTTTGGAGAAATGTCCTCTGGTCTGATGAAACAAAATAGAATTGTTTGGCCATAATGACTATCGTTATGTTTGGAGGAAAAAGGGGGAGGCTTGCAAGCTGAAGAACACCAGCCCAACCGTGAAGCAAGGGGGTGGCAGCATCATGTTGTGGCCGTGCTTTGCTGCAGGAGGGACTTGTGCACTTCACAAAATAGATGGCATCATGAGGCAGGAAAATGATGTGGATATATTGAAGCAACATCTCAAGACATCAGTCAGGAAGTTAAAGCTTGGTCGCAAATGGGTCTACCAAAGGGACAGTGACCCCAAGCATACTTCCAAAATTGTGGCAAAATGGATTAAGGACAACAAAGTCAAGTGACCAAAACATCAGCCAGGAAGCATAGGAACTGAGAAGTGGTCTGTGGTCACCACCTGCAGAACCAGTCCTTTATTGGGGGGTGTCTTGCTAATTGCCTATAATTTCCACCTTTTGTCTATTCCATTTGCACAACAGCATGTGAAATGTATTGTCAATCAGTGTTGCTTCCTAAGTGGACAGTTTGATTTCACAGAAGTGTGATTGACTTGGAGTTACATTGTGTTGTTTAAGTGTTCCCTTTATTTTTTTGAGCAGTGTATATACACTACCGTTCAAAAGTTTGGGTCACTTAGAAATGTCCTTGTTTTCTGTCCATTAAAATAACATCAAATTGATCAGAAATACATTGTAGACATTCTTAACGTTGTAAATGACTATTGTAGCTGGAAACGGCAGATTTAGTAGCAAAGTAGCCATCCAGGCAAAGGGTGGCTACTTTGAAGAATCTCAAATATATTTAGATATGTTTAACACTTTTTTGGTTACTACATGATTCCATATGTGTTATTTCATAGTTTTGATGTCTTCACTATTATTATAAAATGTAGAAAATAGTTTAAAAAAAGAAAAACCCTGGAATGAGTAGGTGTGTCCAAACTTTTGACTGGTACTGTATATACACAAATACTTTATTGTAAATAAGAATAGAATATGTATCTCAACATTTCTAGATTAATGTGGATGCTACAATGATTACGGATAATCCTGAATGAATCGTGAAAAATGATGAGTGAGTAAGGTGGGTCAAAGATCATATTCCCAAGACATGCTAACCTCTCCCTATTACCAGTAACAATTCATCCAGGAATTTCCGTAACCATGGAAGCATCCACATTAACGTAGCAGTGTTTAGAAACATATATTGTTATTTACAATAAAGGTGACTCCGAAATGACAGGATACATTATTTAACATTCATTTCTATTTGGCACAAAATAATCTGAAACACTATGAAAACGAACTTGAAATGCATCCAACAAGATTGTACGGTCCCAAACGTGAGAAACCCTCCCTGGTCTTTGTGGTTGAATCTGTGTTTGAAATTCACTGCTCGACTGAGGGACCTTACAATTATCTGTATATGTGGGGTACAGAAATGATGTAGTCATTCAAAAAAATTATTTCAAACACTATTATTGCGCAGTGAGTGTGCCCATACAATTTATGTGACTTGTTAAGCATGTTTTTACACCTGAACTTTCTTAGGCTTGCTATAACAAAGGGATTGAATACTTATTGACATACTGTAAGACATTTCACCTTTCCATGTTTTATTAATTTGTACACATTTAGAAATATCATAATTCCACTTTGAAATAATGGGGTATTGTTTGTGGGTCAGTGACAAACAAATCTAAATCATATAAATGTACAATTCAGGCTGTAACACAACAAATGTGGAAAAAGTCAATCGGTGTGAATACTTTCTGAAGGCACTGTTCTATCTACCACACAGTGAGGTTCAAAATTATTGACACCCTTGATAAAGATGAGCAATAATGACTGTATAAAATATATAATAAAAAATTTGAGCTAAATTTTATGCAACAAAAAAAAGGAAATTATATTGTTTTATAGTAATACAATTGCTCAGAGAAAGAGATATTGTTTAACGATTAATATCGTTTTTTTCTCAAAAAGTTAGGGGACAAAATTATTGACTACCCTAAAGATTCTTATAAATTAAGTACTCAAAGGTTCAGCATTTGGTCCCATATTCCTAGCACGCAATGACTACATCACGGGTAGATGGGTAAAAAAAAAACAACAGAAAGACAGACATTGAATATCCCTTTGAGCATGGTGAAGTTTTTAATTACACTTTGGATGGTGTATCAATACACCCAGTCACTACAAAGACACAGGCGCCCTTCCTAACTCAGTTGATGGAGAGGAAGGACAGCGCTCAGGGATTTCACCATGAGGCCAATGGTGACTTTAAAACAGCTACCAATTTTAATGGCTGTGATGAGAAAACTGAGAATGGATCAACAACATTGTAGTTACTCCACAATACTAACCTAAATGTCAGAGTGAAAAGAAAGAAATCTGTACAGAATAAAAAATATTCCAAAACATGCATCATGTTTGCAACAAGGCACTAAAGTAAAACTGCAAAAAATGTGGCAGAGAAATGAACTTCATGCTCTTAATACAAAATGTTACGTTTGGGGCAAATCCAACATAACATCTCATTGAGTACCACTCTTCATATTTTCAAGCATGGTGGTGGCTGCATCATGCTTGTCATTGGCAAGGACTAAGGAGTTTTTTTTTACATAAAAATAAATGGAAAAGAGCTAACCAGAGGCAAAATGCTAGAGGAAAACCTGGTTCAGTCTCCTTTCCAACAGACACTGGGAGACAAATTCACTTTTCAGCAAGACAATAAGCTAAAACACAAGGCCAAATTAACACTGGAGTTGCTTACTAAGACAACATTGAATGTTCCTGAGTGGCCTTGTAACAGTTTTGACTTAAAATGGCAAGACTTGAAAATGGTTGTCTAGCAATGATCAACAACCAACTTGATACAGCTTGAAGAATTAAAAAAAAAGAATAATGTGCTGATATTGTACAATCCAGGTTTGCCAAACTCTCAGAGACTTACAAAGAAAGACTCACAGCTGTAATTGCTGCCAAAGGTGATTCTAATGTGTGTATACTTATGTTAATTATATATTAGTGTGTTTTATTTTTATTTGTAATGTTTTTTATGTTAGAATTTTTCTTCCACTTTGACATTAGTGTATTTTCTGTAGATAGACCGAAAAATGACAATTAAATCCATTTTAATCTGTTAAAATGTTTGTTGCGGTGTGAATACTTTCTGAAGGCACTGTAAATTTATTTATATTGAAACATAAATCAATTAAAAGAGGGTTGCTTACCTCATTGCAAACCATGACTGCTTTGTATTCTAAGTTGTATCTCTCCTCATCAATCACATTAATTTTGTCGTACATCTTTGTGCAAAGGTCCTAATGAAAGAATTAAACAAAGAAAAATGTTACCACCAGCATATAATACCTTAACTTCCTCGGTACAGCTGAACCTGATAGAAGCACAACTCATACAGCACACTGTATCAAGCAGGTATGATATGTTTTCATAATATCTGTGAATATCTGAATATCATACCACCAAATCATCCTTGGAGTGGGGAATCTCCAGAGGAGGGCAGTTCTCGTCCATGTATCTCTCCCTCTCTTTAACTTTCTCTAATGCTTCAGCTTCGAGCAAATCCTTAGCAACTGCCAGCATACAACTCTGAAGACAAATTTATGACAACCTATATTTTGACAGTTGATAAGACGATTGACCAATATCTCCCTTTGATTTACTATTTTATAAAAAAGTGTCTTTTATTAATATTTTTATACATTATTTACGTTTTTATTACATAAAAAACAAAGCATTAAAGGAAGGGCTGAGTGGGATTCCTTACCTTCAGAGTATGCTTACGGCTTGAGGACACATTGCCTTTCTTGCTATTGGACAAAGGAGAGAAAGTCAGGTTTAGTAACACTACAAACCAACTCATATTATATCATAATCCAATTCTGAATGATGTCTCTGCACAATTTTTGTTTTAAGTGTTTCACTGTCCATACTTTCATACTTGCATATTTTTGTTTTTGCTATAAACAGCATCATTCAAACATGGATTTATGGCACAGTGGACACCTTTTATTTATTTGGTGCAGAGACAATTCAGAATGGGATTCTGATTTAATATGAGTTGGTTTGGAATGTTTTGGAGCGTTTTCCATCATGCTTTAGACACATTTTCATAATGTATTGTAGTCAAAGGCAATTGATTACTCAGCAAAATGTGACAACCAATTTTCTCTGTAAGAAATAAGATATAAAACAATGGTTTGGGGGATCAACTACAAGCCCAGAGAGAGTGAAAATAAGGCCATGTAAAAATGAGTGAAAGACCCCTTTGAAACACAACATGCAAATGAATTGGCATATACTTACTCAGCCATCTTAAGTGTTTGGTGTCTTCTATTCCAAAAAATGAAAAACAATAATAATCATGAAATGTGTACTTATAACAGCTTTGGACACACATACTTATTCCAGGGTTGTTCTTCATTTCTACTATTTTCTACATTGTAGAATAAAAGTGAAGACATCGAAACTATGAAAAAACACATATGGAATCATGTAGTAACCAAAAAATGTTAAACAAATCAAAATATATTTTATATTCTTCAAAGTAGCCACCCTTTGCCTTGATGACAGCTTTGCACACTCTTGGCATTCTCTCAACCAGCTTCATGAGGTAGGCACCTGGAAACATTTCAATTAGCAGGTGTGCCTTCTTAAAAGTTAATTTGTGGAATTTCTTAATGCAGTTGAGCCAATCAGTTGTATTGTGACAATTTATTTTACCTCTATTTAGCTAGGCAAGTCAGTTAAGAACAAATTCTTATTTTCAATGACGGCCTAGTAACAGTGGGTTAACTGCCTTGTTCAGGGGCAGAATGACAGATATTTACCTTGTCAGCTCGGGGATTTGATCTTGCAACCTTTCGGTTAATAGTCCAACACTCTAACCACTAGGCTACCTGCTGCCCCTACAATGTAGGGGTGGTATACTGAAGATAGCCCTATTTGGTAAAAGACAAAGTTCATATTATGGCAACAGATGACGCAATCTCAATCGCACTCCACACTTCCCTTTCCCACCTGTACAAAATGAACACCTATGCGAGAATGCTGTTCATTGACTACAGCTTAGCGTTCAACACCATAGCGCCCACGAAGCTCATCACTAAGCTAAGGACCATGGGACTAAACACCTCCCTCTACAACTGGATCCTGGACTTCCTGATAGGCTGCCCTCAGGTGGAAAGGGTAGGCAACAACATGTCTGCCACGCTGATCCTCAACACTGGGGCCTCTCAGGGGTGTGTACTTAGTCCCCTCCTGTACACCCTGTTCACCTATGACGGCGTGGTCAAACACGACTCCAACACCATAATTAAGTTTGCTGATTACACAACACTGGTAGGCCTGATCACCAACTACGATGAGACAGCCTATAGGGAGGAGGTCAGAGAACTGGCAGTGTGGTGCCAGGACAACAACCTCTCCCTCAATGTGAGCAAGACGAAGGAGCAGATCGTGGACTACAGGAAAAGGCGGGCCGAACAGTCCCATTTTAACATCAACGGTGCTGTAGTAGAGCAGGTCAAGTGTTTCAAGTTCCTTGGTGTCCACATCACCAATGATCTATCATGGTCCAAACACACCAAGACAGTCGTGACGAGGGACTGTTTTCTCTGCTACAGCACGGCAAGCGGTACCGGAGTGCCAAGATGCTCCTTAACAGCTTCTACCCCCAAGCCATAAGACTGCTGAACAATTAATCAAATGGTCACTGGACTATTACATTGACCCCCTCCATTTGTTTTGTACACTGCTGCTACTCGCTGTTATTATCTATGCATTGTCACTTCACCCCTTCCTACATGTACAAATTACCTCTAACCTGTACCTCCTCACACTGACCAGGTACCGGTACCCCCTGTATGTAGCCTCATTATTGTTATATTATTGTGTTACTTTTTATATTTTTTTACTTTAATTTATTTGGTAAATATTTTTAAGAGTTTATTAACTCTTCTTGAACTGCATTGTTGGTTAAGGGCCTGAAAGTAACCATTTCACGGTAAGGTCTACACTTCTTTTATTCGGCGCATGTGACAAATAAAGTTTGATTTGATTTGAAACAAGCAAAGAGAAACGACAGTCCATCATTACTTTAGGACATGAAGGTCAGTCAATCCGGAACATTTCAAGAACGTTGAACGTTTCTTCAAGTGCAGTCGCAAAAACCATCAAGCGCTATGGTGAAACTGGCTCTCATGAGGACCGCCACAGGAAAGGAAGACCCAGTTACCTCTGCTGCAGAGGATAAGTTCATTAGAGTTAATTGCACATCAGATTGCAGCCCAAATAAATGCTTCATGGAGTTCAAGTAACAGACACATCTCAACATCAACTGTTCAGAGACGACAGTGCGAATCAGGCCTTCATGGTCGAATTGCTTTAAAGAAACCACAACTAAAGGACACCAACCAATAAGAAGAAGAGACTTGCTTGGGCCAAGAAACACAAGCAATAGAGATTAGACCGGTGGAAATCATCTGTCCATTGGTCTAAATTTGAGATTTGATATTTTTGGTTCCAACCGCCGTGTCTTTGTGAGACGCAGCGGAGTCGGTGAACGGACGATCTCCGCATGTGTAGTTCTCACCGTGTCACTTTGCTGGTGACACTGTCAGTAATTTATTTAGAATTCAAGGCACATTTAACCAGCATGTCTACCACAGCATTCTGCAGTGATACGCCATCCCATCTGGTTTGAGCTTAGTGGGACTATCATTTATTTATCAACAGGAAAATGACCCAAAACACCCCTTCAGGCTGTGTAAGGGCTATTTGACCAAGAAGGAGAGTGATCGAGTGCTGCATCAGATGACCTGGCCTCCACAATCACCTGACCTCAACCCAATTGAGATGGTTTGGGATGAGTTGGACCACAGAGTGAAGGAAATGCAGCCAACATGTGTTCAGCATATGTGGGAACTCATTCAAGACTGCTGGAAATGCATTCCTCATGAAGCTGGTTGAGAGAATGCCAAGAGTGTGCAAAGCTGTCATCAAGGCAAAGGGTGGCTACGTTTCACTTTGCTTATTTGAGCTGTTCTTCCCATAATATGGACTTGGTCTTTTACCAAATAGGGCTGTCTTCTGTATACCACCCCTATCTTGTCATAAACAACTGATTGGCTCAAACGCATTAAGAAGGAAAGACATTCCAAGGCACACCTGTTAATTGAAATTAATTCCAGGTGACTATCTCATGAAGCTGGATGAGAGATTACCAAGAGTGTGCAAAGATGTCGTCAAGGAAAAAGAGTGGCTACTTTGAAGAATCTAAAATATATTTTAATTCGCTAAACACTTACGGTTACTTTCTGTTTCCATATGTGTTATTTCATAGTTTTGATGTCTTCACTATTATTCTACAATGTAGAAAATAGTAAGCATGAAGAAAAGCCCTGGAATGAGTAGGTGTGTCCAAAGTTTGACTGGTACTGTAGGTTTAGGTAAATTGAGAATGTTAGACAGGTCAATACAAAACAGTTTCACTTTTTTCAAGCACATCGAATAACAGCTCTCTAGATTGTTTCTAATTAGTGTTATTGAGTCTGTCCCTTCTTATAATTGTCCCCACTCTCCTATACTTCCAACAGGGGCCATGCAGCCAGCATTGACAATGGACGTCTTTGCTTGGGTTTGTAATGGAGACAAGTAATTAGAATACATTCCGAATCCCTTAAACTCAGCCGACACAATCTTTGGTCTGGGCTCAGGGTGTCCCCGGAGATGGGAACGTTATCTTGAGTTGAGTGGAGGAGATCTAAATTGGTCCTAGATCTTGTCTTAAGTGGCTCTACTTTATGGCAGACTTGTCTCCGAGAGGTCACAGTAAGCCAACACGACAGCTGGTGGTGCCTTCTAGAACATCCCTTAGATGACCAAGACGTTAGGCCACGTTAGGCCAAAAATAACTGCTTCTGCTCTATCAGGTCTGTTCAGTGCACTACCTCAACTGTCTCCACTCTTCATGATTACATACACTGAATAGATGTTATAAGCATCTCTCTTTTTCTTTCGAGGGTAATTATTGTTCAGATTCAAATTCAGATTAGTTTACTGTGTAATAAACCAAAGCCATGAATGTCTCATAATGATATTTAAAAGGAGTAGAGTTCTCAAAAACTCCAGTCCTAGACAGTACATTTCAGACCTGCAGAAGAGTGGGTACTTCAGAGAGCTGCACAGTACTTTTAAAATTGGAATAGTATAACTCCAGCTTCAATAAGCTCAATGACACAGGCATAGAGGTATTTACAATACAGCAACTCTTGGGTGCTGACATGTCAGCTGTTCAACTTGCCGTGGTATGAGCTCATCTATTAACAAAGACATATCCTCACTATGCCCATGAACTCCAGTACAGTAACTCAAGTGCTTTAGTCATATCGAAAATCAAAACGCAGGACATTTTTGCGGCTCCGAAAATGTAGTGGAGCAAATACTGTGAATTAGGTTATACACTGGGTGTACTAAACATTAGGAACACCTGTTCTTTCCATGACAGACTGACCAGGTGAATCCAAGTGAAAGTTATGATCCCTTATTGATGTCACTTGTTAAATCCACTTCAATCAGTGGAGATGGAGTGGAGACAAGTTAAAGAAGGATTTTTGAGACATGGATTGTGTGTGTGTGCCATTCAGAGGGTGAATGGGCAAGCCAAACTATTTAAGTGCTTTTGAAAGGGGTGTGGTAGGTGCCAGGTGCACCGGTTTGAGTGTGTCAAGAACTGCACCACTGCTGGGTTTTTCATACTCAACAATTCCCTGTGTATATCAAAAATGGTCCACCACCCAAAGGACATCCAGCCAACTTGATACAACTGTGGGAATCATTGAAGTCAACTTGGGCCAACATCCCTGTGGAACGCTTGTAAAGTCCATCCCCCAACAAATTGAGGCTGTTCTGAAGGCAAAAGTGGGTGCAAACTCAATATTAGGAAAGTGTTCCTAATGTTTTGTACACTCAGTGTATGTTCAGATGGCGAATTAGGTGATGTATCAGAGATGTCTACGATGTTGTAACAGGCTGTTTAGTTATGTCCAAAATATGTTGACAGGAAGGAAAACATTTGTAGATCACTTTCAGATCCATGTCTTGTGGTGGTGTACCCTTTCAGCATGTCAAATCATCAGTCCATATATCAATCATTTACCACCCCGTGGACAATTATACAGTTGATGTCTGCTCACTAAAACATATTTAATACACTACTGGTACCTGAGAAACTTTTCTTTATGCAAATACTACTATTGAAATGTTACACATTAAGATCCATCAACAACATAAATCAAGAAATACTGTACAAAACAACTGAAATGTCAAATGTGTTGAAATAAACCAAGTAATTAAGAAATGTATGTGTGCACTTTAAAACACTGATGTCAATATTTTATCATTTACATTTGAGTCATTTAAACATGGATCATTTTATTGCAATCCAGCCGACTATGAAAATATGTATTAGTGAAAGACATTACATTTGTTTAAATAGGAATAAAATGTAATAGACAGAGAGCATTACCATGTGAAGCAACGATCCAAAAACCTTAATTTATAGCCAATGTTAATAGCCAATTAAAAAATGAGTAATCGCATTCAAATACAATTCCAATGCACAATACAATTCTCATACATTTCACAAATTCAAATGCATTTCACATGCTAAAATCTTTTTCTCAACCAACAGCTAGGTAATTACATTAAATCTGTAATAGGCATATCACTATAATACTACAAGTACTCATGAATAAGTTGGCGCAAAGACGTCATGCTGCTATATAGTAATTAAGTTTCTCCGAAAATCAAAATCTCTAAATGATTCTTCTTTCCTCTGGATAGTGTCTAACTAGATAGAAGTACAGAACAGAGACAGACTTGATGGTTCTCACCTTGGAACTGAGGAGAGCAGCACAGGCTTGTTAAGGGATGTCCAACTGACTGACTGACTGCAGGCAGCTCAAGTGTTAAGAAGGTATATATTGCATTCTCTGATCACTCTCTATAATCCTAAATTCTCTTTATGGAAGCGGATTACAGACCAAACCAATGGGCTGACAAGGTCATGAAATACAGTACAGTGTTTCCCTGTTCGCTCCCCTCCCCAGCGTCTCCATTATAAATAACTCGTCCTTCAAGATTGTTGTTCTTATTTCATTATCTTTTATTTAGCATATGCCATCACCCATAAGAAGCAGAGAGGGGTAGAACTTTAAAGGCCACTCACATCAACAGTAATAGAGAATGCTGTAATTCACACACATGCAGTATGTTCAGAACACCAGACGTGCAACTGTCTGGCATCCATGTTGTATATTGTAAAAGGATGACAAACTATTAAACTGGTCATACCTCGGAGGCGTCATGTGTCTGGGATTGATGTCCGTGCTTCCTGAGGCGCCCAAAGGACCTGATGACAGTTCTGTCACTTTCGGATCTCTTACTGAAAGAAAAGTAAGATAGACAAGGATTTCAAGGATGATTTATGGATATTTATTTTGCTACAAACTCAAGTTTTCATTATGGATGTAAGAATTAACCTTGGAAACATATTGAGGGCTACTTGGAAACATTCATCAGCACTACCTAAATACTAACATTTGTAATCAGTTCTCACATTGAGCGCTCTATTTTAACAAACCTAATGCAATGGTAAATCTAGGCGCTCACAGTAGCACTATAGGTCTGGGTGTATGTCAAATATTTTGGCTATTTTCACAGCCATTACCATGAGTGCAATAGCTGAAGGTGGTGCAAAAGGGCTGGGTTTTGATCAATAAACAAGTTGGAGGTGTGACACGGTTTTGTCCACTCACGACATTCCATGGCTTAATACTGCATTCATTTGTCTCAAGTTTTGTAAGTTATTGACACCAGTGTGTCTTGAACAACATTTGCATGAGCAACAATAATGGAATTTGGAATTCAAAATAAAAGCCCCCCATTACAACTGATGCAAACCTATAGAAATTGTGAGAAAGAAAATGCCACAATTGGACTAAATAATACTACTCAAGGTTGGAGTGTTGTTATATACATTAAACAAAATACAATTGTTAGTTGAATTCGCACTGGGGGCATTGCATTGGGGCATACTTACAGTGGTAAGAAAAAGTATGTGAACCCCTTGGAATTACCTGGATTTCTGCATAAATTGGTCATCAAATTCGATCTGATTTTCATCTTAGTCACAACAATAGACAAACACAGTTTGACAGTATATAAACATTATATAAAGTGGCATTGTTTAAATAAAGTGGCATTGTTTAAGGTGGCTAGTGATACATTTCTTGCATACAATTTTTTATTATTAAAGTGGCTAGAGATTTGTACTGACCTCGCCTTCTGGATGATAACGGGGTGAACAGGCAGTGGCTCGGGTGGTTGTTGTCCTTGATGATCTTTTTCGTCTTCCTGTGACATCGGGTGGTGTAGGTGTCCTGGAGGGCAGGTAGTTTGCCCCCGGTGATGCGTTGTGCAGACCTCACTACCCTCTGGAGAGCCTTACGGTTGTGGGCGGAGCAGTTGCCGTGCCAGGCGGTGATACAGCCCAACAGGATGCTCTCGATTGTGCATCTGTAAAAGTTTGGGAGTGTTTTTGGTGACAAGCTAAATTTATTCAGCCTCCGGAGGTTGAAGAGGCACTGATGCGCCTTCACCACGCTGTCTGTGTGGGTGGACCATTTCAGTTTGTCCGTGATGTGTACGCCGAGGAACTTAACTTTTCACCTTCTCCACTACTGTCCCGTCAATGTGGATAGGGGGTGCTCCCTTTGCTGTTTCCTGAAGTCCACGATCATCTCCTGTGTTTTGTTGACGTTGAGTGTGAGGTTGTTTTCCTGACACCACACTCCGAGGGCCCTCACCTCCTCCCTGTAGGCCGTCTCATCGTTGTTGGTAATCAAGCCTACCACTGCAGTGTCGTCTGCAAACTTGATGATTGAGTTGGAGGCATGCATGGCCATGCAGTCATGGATGAACAGGGAGTACAGGAGAGGGCTGAGAACGCACCCTTGTGGGGCCCCAGTGTTGAGGATCAGCGGGGTGGAGATGTTGTTTCCTACCCTCACCACCTGGGGACGTCCCGTCAGAAAGTCCAAGACCCAGTTGCACAGGGCGGGGTCGAGACCCAGGGTCTCGAGCTTAATGACGAGTTTGGAGGGTACTATGGTTTTAAATGCTGAGCTGTAATCGATGAACAGCATTCTTACATAGGTATTCCTCTTGTCCAGATGGGTTAGGGCAGAGTGCAGTGTGATTGCGATTGCGTCGTCTGTGGACCTATTGGGGCGGTAAGCGAATTGGAGTGGGTCTAGGGTGTCAGGTAGGGTGGAGGTGATATGATCCTTGACTAGTCTCTCAAAGCACTTCATGATGACGGAAGTGAGTGCTACGGGGCGATAGTCGTTTAGTTCAGTTACCTTAGCTTTCTTGGGAACAGGAACAATGGCGGCTCTCTTGAAGCATGTGGGAACAGCAGACTTGGATAGGGATTGATGTCAGTGGCACGGTATTGTCCTCAAAGCGAGCAAAGAAGTTGTTTAGTTTGTCTGAGAGCAAGACATTGGTGTCCGCGACGAGGGTGGTTTTCTTTTTGTAATCCGTGATTGACTGTAGACCTTGCAACATACGTCTCGTGTGTGAGCCGTTGAATTGCGACTCTATTTTGTCTCTATACCGACGCTTAGCTTGTTTGATTGCCTTGCGGAGAGAATAGCTACACTGTTTGTATTCGGTCATGTTTCCGGTCACCTTGCCATGATTAAAAGCAGTGGTTCGCGCTTTCAGTTTTGCGTGAATGCTGCCATCAGTCCACGGTTTCTGGTTGGTGAAAGTTTTAATAGTCACCGTGGGTACAACATCACCGATGCACTTGCTAATAAACTCGCTCACCGAATCAGCGTATACATCAATATTGTTGTCCGATGCTATCCGGAACATATCCCAGTCCAAGTGATCGAAGCAATCTTGAAGCGTGGAATCAGATTGGTCGGACCAGCATTTAACAGACCTGAGCACGGGCGTTTCCTGTTTTAGTTTCTGTCTATAGGCTGGGAGCAACTAAATGGAGTCGTGGTCAGATTTGCCGAAAGGAGGGCGAGGGCGGGCTTTGTATGCGTCGCGGAAGATAAAATTTAGGAAGCCTTGTTTTCAGATTAGACTTGTTAAAATCCCCAGCTACAAATGCCTTTGTATGCCTCCTCGTCTGTATACCTGCAGACACAGACACAAAAGTGAGCAGTTCAGTCATCTGCACCCAATACAGCTAGACTTCAACATATTCTTATAGCCTACATATTCTTACCTCTGTTGATTGATATCCATTGAATTGTGTCCATTTTCTGCTTTAGAAAGATTGGTACAAATATGAAAAGATAGATGTTATCATCATAAATCAATATCAATTTAGATCATACAACCGACAAACCTTATCTTAAATTGAGATCTTTACATTTTTCAGTTAAGTGACTACACCTGCTGTCCTTTCAAATTTAAATCCAAATGTTTCTCTTGGGCAGTTAGGTTCCTGCAAAAGAAAACACGAACTAAGGAGGTTCCTCAATGAACCCTGTCTCCTATAGTGTTCTTGAAAGAACCTTTTGGGGGCAATTTTCAGTGCCAAGAACCCTAAGGTTCTTCAAAGAACTTTGAGGATCTTTGAAGAACCCTCGTTGAACCCCTAATTTTCAGAGTGTAGGACTGACAAATTTGAATAGCCTATGTTTGGAGTAGTGCGTCTTTCTTAACTGGACAAGAGGCACTCTTTGGAAATGGGGATGGATACAAGCCGAATGGAGTAAGCACTGCAGGTAGGCCTATGTGAATAATGCAAAAGCATGTTGGCAAAAGCCTTAGGAGTAGACCATTTAGAAACATGTTATGGACAAGCTACTTGGCTAATGCATGGCCAGGATACAAAAGACACGAGAAGCATTACTGTTGAACCAGCTTTCGTTATAGTAGGGTAAGGGTAGCCTACTAAGGGCTTGTTTTTTAATCAAAGTAAATGGAAAACAAGCAATTTTTGGAAAATAACTTAAATGTTTCTAAATACAAATGTCAACGGATTATCGCATTTCTCCTTCCATGACATATACTGTAGCCCACATTGACATTTGTTTACGCACATCCAAAATAACAACAGTGGCTGATAATGTAATAGCCTACATACAGTGGGGCAAAAAAGTATTTAGTCAGCCACCAATTGTGCAAGTTCTCCCACTTAAAAAGATGAGAGAGGCCTGTAATTTTCACCATAGGTACACTTCAACTATGACAGACAAAATGAGGACAAAAAATCTAGAAAATCACATTGTAGGATATTTAATGAATTTATTTGCAAATTATGGTGGGAAATAAGTATTTGGTCACCTACAAACAAGCAAGATTTCTGGCTCTCACAGACCTGTAACTTCTTCTTTAAGAGGCTCCTCTGTCCTCCACTCGTTACCTGTATTAATGGCACAACCTCAAACAGTCACACTCCAAACTCCACTATGGCCAAGACCAAAGAGCTGTCAAATGACACCAGAAACAAAATTGTAGACCTGCACCAGGCTGGGAAGACTGAATCTGCAATAGGTAAGCAGCTTGGTTTGAAGAAATCAACTGTGGGAGCAATTATTAGGAAATGGAAGACATACAAGACCACTGATAATCTCCCTCGATCTGGGGCTCCACGCAAGATCTCACCCCGTGGGGTCAAAATGATCACAAGAACGGTGAGCAAAAATCCCAGAACCACACGGGGGGACCTAGTGAATGACCTGCAGAGAGCTGGGACCAAAGTAACAAAGCCTACCATCAGTAACACACTACGCCGCCAGGGACTCAAATCCTACAGTGCCAGACGTGTCCCCCTGCTTAAGCCAGTACATGTCCAGGCCCGTCTGAAGTTTGCTAGAGAGCATTTGGATGATCCAGAAGAAGATTGGGAGAATGTCATATGGTCAGATGAAACCAAAATATAACTTTTTGGTAAAAACTCAACTCGTCGTGTTTGGAGGACAAAGAATGCTGAGTTGCATCCAAAGAACACCATACCTACTGTGAAGCATGGGGGTGGAAACATCATGCTTTGGGGCTGTTTTTCTGCAAAGGGACCAGGACGACTGATCCGTGTAAAGGAAAGAATGAATGGGGCCATGTATCGTGAGATTTTTTAATTTTTTTAAATTATTTTATTTTCTCCCCTTTTCTCCCCAATTTTCATGGTATCCAATCGCTAGTAATTACTATCTTGTCTCATCGCTACAACTCCCGTACGGGCTCGGGAGAGACGAAGGTCGAAAGCCACGCATCCTCCGAAGCACAACCCAACCAAGCCGCACAGCTTCTTAACACAGCGCGCCTCCAACCCGGAAGCCAGCCGCACCAATGTGTCGGAGGAAACACCGTGCACCTGGCCCCCTTGGTTAGCGCGCACTGCACCCGGCCCGCCACTGGAGTCGCTGGAGCACGATGAGACAAGGATATCCCTACCGGCCAAACCCTCCCTAACCCGGACGACGCTAGCCCAATTATGCGTCGCCCCACGGACCTCCCGGTCGCGCCCGGCTGCGACAGAGCCTGGGCGCGAACCCAGAGACTCTGGTGGCGCAGCTAGCACTGCGATGCAGTGCCCTAGACCACTGCGCCACCCGGGAGGCCATGTATCGTGAGATTTTGAGTGAAAACCTCCTTCCATCAGCAAGGGCATTGAAGATGAAACGTGGCTGGGTCTTTCAGCATGACAATGATCCCAAACACACCGCCCGGGCAACGAAGGAGTGGCTTCGTAAGAAGCATTTCAAGGTCCTGGAGTGGCCTAGCCAGTCTCCAGATCTCAACCCCATAGAAAATCTTTGGAGGGAGTTGAAAGTCTGTGTTGCCCAGCAACAGCCCCAAAACATCACTGCTCTAGAGGAGATCTGCATGGAGGAATGGGCCAAAATACCAGCAACAGTGTGTGAAAACCTTGTGAAGACTTACAGAAAACGTTTGACCTCTGTCATTGCCAACAAAGGGTATATAACAAAGTATTGAGATAAACTTTTGTTATTGACCAAATACTTATTTTCCACCATAATTTGCAAATAAATTCATAAAAAATCCTACAGTGTGATTTTCTGGAATTTTTTTTCTCATTTTGTCTGTCATAGTTGAAGTGTACCTATGATGAAAATTACAGGCCTCTCATCTTTTTAAGTGGGAGAACTTGCACAATTGGTGGCTGACTAAATACTTTTTTGCCCCACTGTATAGCCTTTACAGACTGACCTTACTGTGTGTTGCTGTAACGTTCTTCGTCGGGCGAAAGAGAGGAGGACCAAGATGCAGCGTGGTGAGTATTCATTTTAATAAGAATACTTAAAAAAAGAACAAAAACAATAAACCGACAAACGAACAAAGACGAAACAGTCCCGTATGGTGACATACATAAAGAAACAGGAACAATCACCCACAACCCACAATACAAAACAGGCTACCTAAATATGGCTCCCAATCAGAGACAACGACAGAAACCTGCCTCTGATTGAGAACCATATCAGGCCAAACACAGACATACCCACTCACATCACACCCTGACCAAACAAAACATAGAAACATACAAAGCAAACTTTGGTCAGGGCGTGACAGTTGCCTGTAAAAAAAAAAAAAGCCATGTTTTTTTAGAGCCCAATTCATACAGTCCCATTTTAACCACATTTTTGGCAGGATAAGACTTATATCTTTGTGCACATGCCGGCAAGTTTAGTAGTGGGAGTTAAGGTGGGCTGATGTGGGTGGACTTCTATTTTAATAAATACATTGAATATACTCTATCACAAATAAATCCATTATTAATTTGTTTTCGGCAGGTCCTAAGAAACATAAAAATTTATTTTCAAAATATTAGAATGGCATATTTTGAATTGAATTATGTTACTGGTCTGTGCAGCCTATATGTTAAATGGTGGCGCCATGCACATGATATCAGTAGTTATTTTGTTAATTAAACAGACAAGACACACTTAGGCTACCTTGATCACAGTCAATACACATAGGCTATTTTATCGTAGGCTAAGAAAATAATGAAAAATGACAGAATAAAATACAAATAATATTTTTCCCACACAACTTGCATCACGGCAATGTGTGGAACCACTGCCATATGAAAAAGTGACATTTTGATATTAATTTTAAGAAGGAAGTCATATTGAGACCTAAGTCTCTTTTACAAATGTGCCCTGTATGTATGTATGTACGTATTGTTAGGTTCTACAGGTCTACAGTTTTTTTTGATTTTCCCATGATGTCATGCAAAGAGGCACTGAGTTTGAAGGTAGGCCTTGAAATACATCCACAGGTACACCTCCAATTGACTCAAATGATGTCAATTAGCCTATCAGAAGCTTCTAAAGCCATGACATCATTTCCCCAAGTTGTTTAAAGGCACAGTCAACTTAGTGTATTTAAACTTCTGACCCACTGGAATTGTGATACAGTGAAATAATCTGTCTGTAAAAAATTGTTGGAAAAATGAGTGTCATGCACAAAGTAGATGTCCTAACCGACTTGCCAAAACTATAGTTTGTTAGCAAGAAATTTGTGGAGTGGTTTAAAAACTATTTTTAATGACTCCAACCTAAGTGTATGTAAACTTCCGACTTCAACTGTAAAGGTGAAGTAATCAGTGAAGTGGTGAAGTCCAGATGTGCCTAGTGATGAGGTGCATTAATCTAAAGTAAAGGAATGGAATTAAAAATACATAAATATTTGGGCGAGCAGTGTCAGAGCGGCATAGACTAAGACACAGTAGAATATGATAGAATACAGTATATACATATGAGATGAGTAACGCAAAATATGTCAAATTTATTCAAGTGACTAGTGTTCCATTATTAAAGTGGCCAGTGATTTCAAGTCTATGTATATAGGGCAGCAGCCTCTAATGTGCTAGTGATGGCCTTGTGTTCGGGTGCAGTGGTGATGAAGAAGGGAAGACTTTCCTGGTGCATGGTGAGGGTGAGTGGTGCTGTGATGTGGATAATAGTCCTGGATCCCAAAGGCCACGTATCTAGGACTAGGAAAGGAAAAGAAAAGGAGAGCGGGTACGAGGCTAAGTTCAGGGAGGAGGCTAGGGCCTGGTCGATGAAGTTCTCAGCGGCACCAGAGTCCACGATAACTGTAGAGACAACACTTGAGGGACAGCCAGCCAGTGAAATAGGAACCATAAAGGGTTTGGGAGAAAACAATGATACTGGAATACTCTATACGGAAGGTCATGAGGCCGCCTCTCTGCTCTAGTGGACCCCAGGTTAGGGTGCACCGGACACCGCTGAAGCCCCTCCTGGCCACAATAGGAACAGAGCCTCAACTGTCTCCGGCGATGTCAAGCGCCAGAGAGGGGGAGCGGCGGTAGACGTGACCGAAGATAGCCTAACATTAGTTTTTTTTATAGTTTGCCAAGTGTTTCCTGCTCAGAGATTTTGAGATCCTCTGTCCAACTTTCATCACTCAAACTCTCCTATCGAATTTATCTGTAGCTATGCAAATTCTCAAAAGGGATTTATTCATGATTATAAACTGGGTTCGAGCCCTGAATGCTGATTAGCTGAAAGCCGTGCTATATCGTTTTGCTTAATCATAGCAGTCAAATTAGTTAAATCGACATCCATTGATGGGAAATTATCTGGCGAGTTGAACAAGGGCAAATTATATTTTCTCTTGCAACATATTCAAAATGGTGTATTACTTCATGTCATAGTTTGCAATATTTTTATTTTGATGAAAACAAAATTTAGCTTCTAACATCATTAGAAGTTACATCGATATTCCTTCTTAATTGGTTCAATAAAGTTATGGAAAAGGGTTTACTGTATAAACGTGGCAACTACTCTCTTTCCATGAAAAGAAAACCGGGGCTGGTTTTCAGGCCTTTTGGGTGGGTTTTGAGTGATTATTGAGCTATAATTGTTTTCCTAGTCTCACACACTTCCCCAGGCTCTGGGACAGTGCTGTTTAGAAAAAAAGTTAGCTAGCTGATGGATGCAAACAATGTTCTCCGCCAAAAACAAAGCAAAATGACATCTGTTTCACTAGCTAGGTGTCATCATCTAAAAAAAACGTAATTTATATAACAGTTTCCGTATTTGGTTGATGATGGTCGGACCCGATGCGGTCAAGCCACACGAGCCAGATGAAGATAGCTACTGAATGTAGCTGCTTATAAATATTAGCTTGGGGCAAGAGGCCTGCCTAGCTGGCTAGCTTGTTTAGTTTGTTATTTTCAATAGTAGGACAACAAGTGGCTGCCTAGCTAGTACTTAGTCACGTTGATTTCTAAATAATTGCTAACAATTTTGAAAATGATTGCAGCTTCTCTGGTCATTGTTTTCAGGCTAGTTGCATTGTTCTAGCTACAGTAGCTAAGTACCAAGCTAAAGCTTGCTAGCTAGCTACCTCAAAAGTTGCTAATAACATCAAAGATATTTGTGACTGACTTTGTCATACTGAAAACCAGAGTCAATGTAGTAGGGAGACGGCCTACCTCCAGTTTCTAAACTGTCATCAATGTTGACACAATGCTTGATTATTATTCTGGATTTTGAATTGCTAGGATGAATCAAGTGCAACTGCTTGGGATGTGGCTGGCAGCAGGGACTCTCGAAGCAACAGGATCACCATCCTTTCTTCTCTGCCTGTGGGATGGTTGCATGTCAGGAACCTTATGGTCGGAGAGAATGTTGGACTAACTAGCTAACATTTTTTATCCTGATAGTTTAATCCTGATCTTATGTCAAATGCTCACTCAAACGTTTTCCCATTCAGTGAAACAAATAACTTTGGCTTATTAAAAACGCGGTATTGTAATCACATCGTGTCAAATGCACACAAAGAAAAATGTTATGTGCAGTATGTAAACTTAACATGACGAACAGGAATTACATGTACTCTCACGGGTGGCCAATAAGGTCTGAAAGCCATGCCACTACTAAGCCACGCCTCCTGAAAATAACCTGAGGATTAATATAAAAAGAACAAGCTGCTAGGTCAACCCGTCATGAAAGTAAATAATACCCAACTGATGGTTAAATGAACCCGTGTTTGGGAAATCTTAACAACCCAACATGTTGGGTTATTCACGCAACCCAACTGGCTGGATCAAAATAACCCAACGTGGGTTCTGTTTTATATTCACCCAGCACTGGGTTACCAAATAATCCATATTGGGTTGTTTTTAAACCAGCATGTCTTAGTGTAGACAAGACAGAGACAAGTCATAAACAAAACATAGACTTGATCACACAGGGACAAGAAATTGTGGCCAACTGAAAAGCATTTATTAATAAGTTTCTGTCCCACTGTTCCATTGCTACCATCAGCCATTAAAGATGATCACACAAACGTTTTCCCATTCGGTCGAACAAATAACTTTGGCTTATTACAAACGCTGTATTGTAATCACATCGTGTGCGGTGTGTGTGCCTGTTTGCAGAGTTTTTTTTACAGCTTTGACAGTGCTACTGACCATAGTGGTGGCTCTTGACTTCAATGGATTGCGCATGCAAATTCAGTGCACACAACATTCTATAATAGACTTGTGTTTTTTGAAGTGTCAAATAAAAATATTTTGTGACGTCAAATAGTGTTATTTGACGTGTATCTTTTGTGTGTCTTTGGCAATCTGAAAATAATGTATTAATACTTTTCTGTTCCACTAATAAAATGTAAATGTACTTTTGTTTTACAGAAACATACACTGGTGCAAATTATAACATGGTGATAAATATGACAAACTCTGAGCTATGTGTTGCTTATCAGCCATTGCTAGCATGAGCCATTAAAGATGCTCACACAAATGTTTTCCCATTCGGTCGAACAAATAACTTTGGCTTATCGGGATCTATACAGGGAAAATATGTGGACTAATTTAACTCTCGGACTCAAACATCTTCTTCCTGCCATCCATGCCAGACTTGTCTTCAATGTTCTGACGCCAGTCTCCAACATTACGCAGTTCCTTATCCTGTAATAGCAACATAGTCAAAGGTTCAGGGTTTAGAATTCACTAAATGGTGTCCATGAAACCTTGAGATAATAGAGTGGTGAAGGCAAAGAAGGCGGCTTGTTTGTCATGTCACATGATCCCTAACCACAGATCTACTGTAGATGAGCCTTGACCCTTCTCCCAATCCTACTTACAGTAGGGGGATAAAAATATATCTTACCCTGTATTAGGGGTTTGGGGCAACTCTATACAAAATCAATCAGTCTTATTAACATAGGCACCCTCTGCTGAGCTTATCTATGAACACATTTCAGTAAGACCAACCTCTTACAATAGAACATAATAACAAGGCCTCAGGTTTGACAATAACAATGTCTCCCAATGGGTCACCTTGGACACCCAGAACTAAAATCTTGTGTAATTGCGTCAGATGCTCGATTGAGGGGGAGACGTGTTAGAAAATGTGCTAATGAGACAAGTTAAGTCTCCACCCCTCTAAACGGAAACTCTCAGACAATTTTCGGCAAGTCTATGGTCCAAATGTACCCTCCCCTTCTGAAATTCGAAAGACTTCCGAAATTGTGATTTGTCTAAATGATCAGTGACTCAAAATAAGTGCACCAGAACAAAGTTAGTCGATGAGACAACTCTACAATATAGTGTTATGTTATTGAACAGTTACACACCTCTTCTTTCACCTCCTTCTTCACTTGTTTCAAGTTGGCTCTCAGATCCATGGACACCTTGTGCTTGGAGCCCAGCAGAGCCTGGAGCATAGCATCAGCAGACATACGCACTTTCCTCAAAGTTGGCTTCTTGAACTTGCCCTTCAAGTCAATAACTTTAATGTTCAAATCTTCAATCTGGTCAATGGAAGAAGAGAACAACAACTGTCACCACATTGTTGCTACTGATGGAATGGATTTCAAGTTTTAGGAGGTGTGAGGGAAAGTGAATTTGATATACCTCCTTAGTGGCTTTGTTCACTTTGCTCTCCAGGTCATATCTCTCCTCATCTATCACGTCAATCTTATGGTGTAACTCTTTCAAGAACTCCTGAGGTGATATCAACAAATATCAGACATTAATAATCAGCATCATAATGATAATACAACTACTAATATTCTTATTATTTTTATTATATAATAGTGAAAACGTTATTCAACACGTTTGAATACAGCAACAAATGTTGTAATCATCTTTATACAAAGGCACATCCACCCCCCCCCCCCCCTCCAAATAGATTTAGGGATAGACCAAACTTTGATTGTGGAGTGAAATGCCACATTAAAGATGCACTCCAGATATTTTTTAATCTTTCCTGTTGAAAACTATATCCCAAGTACATTTTCTTTACACAACTGCAAACTTCAATGAGTAGGGCATTCAAGGAGTTTGTCTGATGTGATGAAATCGGCCACCCCCCTTGCTTGAGGAATATCATGTAATTATTTGATTAGTTGTTTGGTTTACCATTAACTGTTGAGTACCCCCTGGTAGGGACAGGGGAGGGCAGTTCTCCTCCATCCATCTTATTCTCTCCTGCTCATTCTCCTTTGCCTCTTCTTCCAGTAAGCCTTTAGCAATGGAGAGCATCAAGCTCTGGAGACAATGGAAAGCATGCAGGTTACACTTATGAAAAGCCTAGCCCGACCAGAATCAAGTAGACCTTTTTTGTAAACAGGCTTTCGTGTAAAACTTAACCGTAAGATATGATATTCTTGTGTTCTCCAGTATAACCATTGTATTTATGGTTGCTGACATAGCCGAAGGAAGTAGGGGTGCTGGAGGTGCTGCAGCACTCCCTGATTAATTGAAATAATTTGGGCAAAATTGTATAATTTTTTTTTTTTTACATTTATATTACTCCTGTCTGTACAGACATAAATAAAATACTACACCAGAGAGCATAATTTCGCCACAGAAGATCAAATGCTTCTAAAAATAACTGTGGATTAAGTTTTATCACAAGCATTTACAGACGGGAAGGCCGCAATTTGGGCAGCATGCACACCTAATATGGAACAGATTGTTACGCTGTGGCCATAGACATATAATCCATAGAAGGGTTTTGGAACCTCTAACCCTGGAAATTTGACGGTTAAACTCATGGGTGAGCTAGCAATGGCTGTCAGTCCTGACTTGAAGGGGAACTTCTATTTCTATGGTTGGTTGGCCACTGTCAGGCTATAGGCACGAGCGCATCAAACATCACCGGTGAGTAGCCTAGGCTTCTTCTTCACCATTGGGTGAGTCAGTGCCACTGGAAAGTTTGTTTACTAGCCTAGGCTCTCTTCATTGGCCAGAGCTATTGTTTGAATTTTAGACCAGGTCGTTTTTATTGCTCTCAGTTTGTCACGGTCAGAGTATAAAAAATATATAAAAAACATAAAAATATATTCTGGTAATGTCTTCTATCATGTAAATGACGTAGAATTGCATGGAATTAGTTTTTAAAAGGCCTTTTTTTCAGACCCGAAAAACGCCTCAACTGTATACCACTGTACGCAAATGCAATGTATTGATAAAGGAGTTTTTTTCACTCTCCCCCCCCTCCCCCCACCAGCACCCCCAACTCAAAGAATGTTCCCATGGTTGCTACTGCAGTAAAAAAAAATATATAATAAAACAACGATTAACATCAGATATTTGAAAATGTTTACCTTCAGGTAATGCCTCCGACTCGAAGACATCTTTTTCCTGTGGAGGTATAATATATTGTTTGATTTTAAAAAAAGGTTAAGGGAAAAGTTGGACTGGGTCATTTACGTCATAATAAATGTTTGATCATAATCAATGTTCGTTCTAAGTTACTCACTCCGACATCTTGGCGTTTCTTTAATTTCACACCCTGTGAAAAAAGAGAGGTCAATTATTTATAGTGATGGGCACTGATATGGAAAATCTGTATTGATATACAGTGCCTTTGGAAAGTATTCAGACCCCTTGATTTTCCACATTTTGTTAGGTTACAGCATTATTTAAAAATGGATTAAATATTTTTTCCCACTCATCAATCTACACACAATATCTCATAATGACAAAGCAAAAACATGTTAAGAATATTATGCAAATTCATAAGAAATTTAAACAGAAATATCACATTTACAATAGTATTCAGACCCTTTACTCAGTACTTTATTCAACCTTTGGCAGCGATTACAGCCTTTAAGTCTTCTTGGGTATGATTCTACAAGCTTGGCACAGCTGTATTTGGGGACTTCCTCCCATTCATCTTTGCAGATCCTCTCAAGCTTTGTCAGGTTGGCTGGGGAGCGTCACTGCACAGCTATTTTTAGGTCTCTCCAGAGATGTTCAAACGGGTTCAATTACGGGCTCAGCTTGGCCACTCCCTAAACCACTCCTGCATTGTCTGGGCGGTGTGCTTAGGGTTGTTGTCCTGTTGGAAGGTGAACCTTCGCCCCAGTCTGAGGTCCTGAGCACTACGGAGCAAGTTTTCATCAAGGATCTCTGTACTTTGCTCCGTTCATCTTTCCCTCGATCCTGACTAGTCTCCCAGTCCCTGCTGCTGAAAAACATCCCCATAGCATGATGCTGCCACCACCATGCTTCACCATAGGGATGGTGTCAGGTTTCCTCCAGACGTGACGCTTGGCATTCAGGCCAAAGAGTTTAATCTTGGTTTCATCAGACCAGAGAATTTTGTTTATCCTGGTCTGAGAGTCCTTTAGGTGCCTTTTGGCAAACTCCAAGCGGGCTGTCATGTATCTTTTGCTGAGGAGTGGCTTCCATTTGGCCACTCTACCATAAAGGCCTGATTAGTGGAGTGCTGCAGAGATAGTTGTCCTTCTGGACTGTTCTCCCATCTCCACAGAGGAACTCTGGAGCTCTTTCAAAGTGACCATCAGGTTCTTGGTCACCTCCCTGACCAAGGCCCTTCTCCCACGATTGCTCAGTTTGGCTGGGCGGCCAGCTCAGTCTTGGTGGTTCCAAACTTCTTCAATTTAAGATTGATGGAGGCAACTGTTTTCTTAGGGACCTTCAATGCTGCAGACATTTTTTGGTACCCTTCCCCAGATCTGTGCCTCCACACAATCCTGTCTCGGAGCTCTACGGACAATTCCTTCGACCTCATGGTTTGGTTTTTGCTCTGACGTGGACTGTCAACTGTGGGACCTTATATAGACACATGTGTGCCTTATCAAATCATGTCCAATCAATTGACTTTACCACAGGTGGACTCCAATCAAGTTGTAGAAAAAAATCTCAAGGATGATCAATGGAAACAGGATGCACCTGAGCTCAATTTCGTGTCTCATAGCAAAGGGTCTGAATACTTATGTAAATAAGGCATTTCAGGGTTTTTTTCTTCTAAAAACCTTTTTTCGCTTTGTCATTATTGGGTATTGTGTGCAGATTGATTATTGTGTGTAAATTATTTAATCCATTAGAATAAGGCTGTAACGTGACAAAATGTGTAAATAGTCAAGTGGTCTGAATACTTTCCGAATGCACTGTAAGTTGCAGTTTTTGAAATTATATCATATCAGATTTATAAATAACATTGCAATAGTGACATGCGTTCAGGGTAGGCAGGGCGTACCCATGTGATAATCAAATAAAAAAAGCTGTTATGAAAAAAATGTTTTGCTATCCAATGTATTTTCTCAATGATTCTGGTGATTTTATGCTCAAAATCTCAAAATTGTCTAAAACTGCATCAGAACCTAAGAAAATGCACCAGGGTGTTCATGCCTTTCTATCCATCCATTCAAATCCATTAGAATCCTTGACGCGAGATCTTATCTGACTCCAGTCACTGTTAATAGACAGGGTCAGCATGGGCATCACTGCTTTGCCTTGCTTGTAGTAGCTTAAATCGAGACGATTACATATTTTGAGATGCATATTGCATCAACATGTTGTCTGGGTTTTGCCCTGGGGTAAGCTGCCCAGAGGCAACCACCATGACACCATCTCCTTCACTGCTAGCTGTTGGCAGGTGAACAGAGTGAGCACTGGACTGTCCATTTGTCTGAAATGTCAATACCAATTAAAACTTGTTACCCAGACTTTTACACATCTTGGACATTTACTTTTACTTTGTGCACATAAGGAATGGAGTTTACTTGCTAGCTAGCTAAGAGATTCAAAACCAGATGGCTGAAAAGGTAAGAGATAGCTATATTTTGCTAAATAAAGTGATATGTTGTGTATGCTATGTTGTTAAAAATATGTATGCGAGTGTTATAGCTACTATGGATTACTTGTTTTGATCGTTGTTTTCAAACTACACTAGCAGCCAGCTAGCTAGTGTAGCTAGCTTGTATTAAAAAAATTATGACAAAGTGAAAACATGCTTTTAGAAATGTTTGCAAATATATTGAAAATGAAATACAGAAATATCTCATTTACATACAGTACCAGTCAAAGGTATGGACACACCTACTCATTCAAGGGTTTTTCTATGTTTTTACTATGTTCTACATAGTAGAACACTAGTTCAGACACCAAAACTATGAAATAACACATTTGGAATCATGTAGTAACCAAAAAAGTGTTCAATAAATCAAAATATATTTTATATTTGAGAATCTTCAAAGTAGCCACTGTTTGCCTTTGCACACTCTTGCCATTCTCTCAACCAGCTTCATGAGGTAGTCTTTTTTTATTTTTTTATTAAACCTTTATTTAAGTCACCTGGAATTCATTTCAATTAACAGGTGTGCATGGCTGAAAGTTAATTTGTGGAATTTCTTTCCTTCTTAATAAGACTGGTGGAAAAGCATTCCTCATAAAGCTGGATGAGAGAATGCCAAGAGTATGCAAAGCTGTCATCAAGGCAAATGGTGGCTACTTTGAAGAATCTCAAATGTAACATATATTTTGATTTGTTTAACACTTTTTTGGTTACTACATGATTCCATATGTGTTATTTCATAGTGTTGATGTCTTCGCTATTCTTCTACAATGTAGAAAATAGTTTAAAAAAAAAAAAAATCCCTTGAATGAGTAGGTACTGTAAGTATTCACACACCTGAGTCAATATTTTGTAGAAGCACCTTTGGCAGTGATTACAGCTTTGAGTCTTTCTGGGTAAGTCTGTAAGTGTTTTTCATACCTGGATTGTGCAACATTTGCCTATTATTCTTTTCAAAATGTTTCAAGCTCTGTCAAATTGGTTGTTGATCATTGCTAGACAACCATTTTCAGGTCTTGCCATAGATTTTCAAGGAGATTTACGTCAAGACTGTAATTTGTCCTGCTGAAAGGTAAATTCATCTCCCAGTGTCTGGTGGAAAACACACTGAACCAGGTTTTCCTATAGGATTTTTCCTGTGCTTAGCTCCATTCCATTTTTTTTTTTATCCTGAAAAACCCCACAGTCCTTAATGATTACAAGCACACCCATAACATGATGCAGCCACCACTATGCTTGAAAATATCGAGAGTGGTACTCAGTAATGTGTTGTATTGGATTTGCCCCAAACATAACACTTTGTAATCAATATTACTTTAAAGTGCCTTGTTTTGGAATATTTATATTATGTACAGGCTTCCTTCTTTTCACTACAATGTTGTTGATCTATCCTCATGGCCTCCCTAAATCCCTAAGCGGTTTCCTTCCTTTCTGACAACTAAACTCCTGTATCTTTGTAGTGACTGGGTATATGGACACATCATCCAATGTGTAATTAATAACTTCACCTTGCTCAAAGGGATATTCAATGTCAGATTCTTTTTATATTTACTCATCTACCAATAGGTGCCCTTCTTTGCGAGTCATCGGAAAACCTCCTGGTCTTTGTGGTTGAATCTGTGGTTGAAATTCACTGCTCGATTGAGCGACCTTACAGATAATTGTATGTGTTGGGTACAGAGATGAGGTAGTCATTCAAAAACCATGTAAAACGCTATTGCACACAGAGTGAGTCCATGCAACTTATTATGTGACTTGTTAAGAACATTTTTACTCGTGAACTTATTTAGGCTTGCCATAACAAAGGGGTTGAATACTTATTGACTCAAGGCACTTCATAATCCCAGTTTGATATTGTGTGTAGGCCAGTAAACAAAATCTAATTTTAAAACTTCTTTGAGATAGGGGGCGGTATTTTGACGTCCGGATGAAAAGCGTGTCCAAAGTAACCTGCCTGCTACTCAGGCCCAGAAACTAAGGTATGCATATTATTAGAAAACACTCTGAAGTTTCTAAAACTGTTTGAATCATGTCTGTGAGTATAACAGAACGTATTTGGCAGGTGAAACCCCGAGGACAAACCATTCCGATTTTTCTTTTTAAGTCACTCTTTTCAATGGGAATCCAGAATTCTAAGCGACTTTCTTGCAGTTCCTATCGCTTCCACTGGATGTCAACAGTCTTTAGAAATTGGTTGAGGTTTTTCCTTTGAGAAATGAAGAAGCAGCACTGTTCAGAACGAGGGTAGAGGGAAGTGTAATCTTTGTTAGAGGCGCGTGACCTGAAAGCTCGCTACACTTTGTTTTCCTCCGGTATTGAACACAGTATATCCCGTCTTAAATTTTATTGATTATTTATGTTAAAAAATACCTACTGTTGTATTAGGAAAGTAGTTTGAAATGTTTGGACAAAGCTTACAGGTAACTTATAAGATATTTTGTAGTCATGTTGCGCGACTTGGAACCGGTGTTTTTCTGGATCAAACTCGCCAAATAAATGGACATTTTGGATACATATTGACAGAATTAATCGAACAAAAGGACCATTTGTGATGTTTATGGGACATATTGGAGTGCCAACAGACGAAGCTCGTCAAAGGTAAGGCATGAATTATATCTGTATTTCTGTGTTTTGTGTCGCGCCTGGTGGGTTGAAAAATGATTGTCTGTGTTTGTTTGCTGGGGTGCTATCCTCAGATAATAGCATCGTTTGCTTTCGCCGTAAAGTATTTTTGAAATCTGACATGTTGGCTGGATTCACAACAAGTGTAGCTTTAATTTGGTGTATTGCATGTGTGATTTCATCAAAGTTTAATTTTTATAGTCATTTATTTGAATTTGGCGCTCTGCATTTTCACTGGATTTTGGCCAGGTTAATGTCCCACCTATCCCAGAGAGGTTTTAATACATTTTACATTTCGGTTGTAACACAAAGTGTGGAAAAAGTCAAGGGGTGTGAATAGTTTCTGAAGGCACTGTATATGTATCATTGATGTTGTGTTATATTTTTGATGTCTGTGATCTTAAAGCCATGTATCTGATTAGCTAGCTAGCCAGCTAGTCTACTTCAAACTAGTGGCACGGAATAGCCATGGACATTGGAAGAAATGTAGATCCATGGTAAAAGGCTTTGGAGTTTGCGTTGAATTATTCAGATGAAATGTGTTCATATGTTGGTATTTCAGTGCCAGCTATCAGTTGTAACTGGATGCTACATCGGTCTATGGCTGAACTGTTTTGAGAAGTGTGTCATTTTGTCGGATGAAATTTAAATATGCCGCCATCGGAGGCTATCAATTGTGTATCTTGGGTACATTGATATTTATAGTACATTTGGTGGAAATTGTTTGTCAATTTCGTTTAATAGCCTATGTCACTGGTTGTTGGAGCTATCTGTTGTTTGGTGAACTTAGACTTCATCAAGGTTTGTGAGTAAATCTGTCTTTGATAATAGCTCGTGCTTACCTGGCCACTGACCTCACTGCATCGCAATGGTGTTAATTTTCTGCTCACTTCAAAGGCTTTGTGAAGTCCAGAGAGCTATTTGTTGATTGCGCATTGTGCCAGATGGGAACGTTTTTGAGGCCTTAACCTACCTAACCAGTTTCAATACAATGAGAAGTTCATCAGCAAGCAAGTTGATAGCCTGTGAGAAGGTCTGTGAAAGAGTTTTGTGCCTACAGGAACAGTCATGTACGTACAGTATATTGTACTGTAGGTTAACAGCATGGATAAATCGATGTGTTATATAATGCCGCCGGAGGAGATGGCTGCCATTTTATGGGCTCCTAACCAATTGTGCTATTGTGTGTGTTTTCTCACGTTATTTGTACCTTATTTTGTGCATAATGTTTCTGCCACTGTCTCATATGACTGAAAAGAGCTTCCGGATATCAGAAGAGCGAATACTCACCTGGGCAAAGATTTTTCATTAACGAGTCGGACGCGAAGGATAGACTTCAGACACTGGACAAGAACCAAATCCCTGTCATTTGCATGAAGAAGAGATGGAGATATAGGGCTCATAGGTCGGGGTGCCTTGTAAGAATTTGACGGCGAGTGGGTAACACACCTCTACCATTAGCCCTATTAGCCAACGTGCAATCATTTGATAATAAACTGGATGAGCTCCGATCAGACTATCCTACCAACGGGACATTAAAAACTGTAATATCTTAGGTTTCACCGAGTCGTGGCTGAAAGACGACATGAACAGCATACATCTGGCTGGGTTTTCTGTGCATCAGCAAGATAGAACAGCTGCCTCCGGTAAGACAAGGGGTGGCAGTCTGTGTCTATTTGTCAGTAAGCGCTGGTGCACGAAATCTAATATTAATGAAATCTCAAGGTTTTGCTCTTCTGAGGTAGAGTATCTCATGATAAGCTGTAGACCACACTATTTACCAAGAGAGTTTTCGTCTCTATTTTTCGTAGCTGTCTATTTACCACCACAAACCGATGCTGGCACTAAGACCACACTCAACAAGATGTATAAGGCCACAAGCAAACAACACAATTATCATCCATAGGTGGCGCTCCTAGTGGCCGGGGACGTTTAATGCAGGGAAACTTAAATCCGTGCAACCACAGGAAAATAAAAAAGCCTAGACCACCTTTACTCCACACATAGATGTGCGTACAAAGCTCTCCCTCGCCCTCCATTTGGCAAATCGGACCATAACTCTATCCTCCTGATTCCGGCTTACAAGAAAACACTAAAGCTGGAAGTACGAGTGACTCGCCAGTACCCCAACCAGAAGCCATGGATTACAGGCAACATCTGCACTGAGCTAAAGGTTAGAGCTGCCACTTTCAAGGAATGGAACACTAATCCGGATGCTTAAAAGAAACCCAGCTATGCCCTCCGACGAACTATCAAACAAGCAAAGCGTCAATACAGGACTAGGATTGAATCCTACTACACCGGCTCTGATGCTCGTCGGATGTGGCAGGGCTTGCAAACTATTATGGACAACAAATGGAAGCACAACCGCGAGCTGCCCAATGACACAAGAGTACCAGACAAGCTAAATGTGCGCTTTGAGGCAAGCAACACTGAAGCATGCATGAGAACACCAGCTGTTCCAGACAACTGTGTGATCACGCTCTCCGAAGCCAATGTGAGTAAGAACTTTAAACAGGTCAACATTCACAAGGCCGCAGGGCCAGACGGATTACCAGGACGTGTACTCGTAGCATGCACAGACCAACTGACAAGTGTCTTCACTGACATTTTCAACCTGACCAAGACTGTAATACCAACATGTTTCAGACAGACCACAATAGTCCCTGTGCCCAAGAACATAAAGGTAACCTGCCTAAATGACTACCGACCCTTAGCACTCACATCTGTAGCCATGAAGTGTTGAATCTGTTGAATCTTCCTGTTGAATCTGCAGACGTGTTGCTGTGCGTTTTGTTGCTGTGCGTTTTGCTGCCAACTTTACTTTGCTAGCTGACAACTTTACGTTTTTTGTTTTGTTTTGTTTTTAATTACCGTTTATATTTTTTGTTTTTCCATCGCAACTTTTTTCCCTCATTCAACTTTTTCACTCCGGACGCTTTATCTGGACATGGTTCGTCAACACCTTCAACAGCCGAAGCTAAGTAGTAACATTAACATGATGTCTTCTAATTGCAGTCGCTGTACTCATAATATACAGGAGAACGATCGCCTTACGGCGAGAATAGCTGTGCTACAAGCCCAGCTTCAGACGCAATCGTTAGGCAAGGGTAATTTCAGTGTAGGAAAGGAAGAAACAGCGTCTGTGCCACCAGTAAGGACAGATAGTAACGTTAGTATAAATCCCCCCGCACAGTCCCCGCAGCCGGACAACTTTCTCATGGCTTCTGGAGGGAAATGCTGTTGGAATGCTCAACCGGTGTCGCTCATTCAGCCGACATAAACTTTCAACCGGTTCTCCCCATTATGTAGCGAGTCGGAGTCTGAGTCTGAGTCTTCTCTTGTCTCTACTCCTCCCGTTACGGGGTCTGAGACGCCGAAGGCTCCCACCATTAGCTCTGACAAATTGAAAACCCTAGTCATTGGCGACTCCATTACCCGCAGTATTAGACAAAGCGAATCACCCAGCGATCATACACTGTTTACCAGGGGGCAGGGCTACCGACGTTAAGGCTAATCTAAAGATGGTGCTGGCTAAAGCTAAATCTGGCGAGTGTAGAGAGTATAGAGATATTGTTATCCACGTCGGCACCAACGATGTTAGGATGAAACAGTCAGAGGTCACCAAGTGCAACATAGCTTCAGCGTGTAAATCAGCTAGAAAGATGTGTCGGCATCGAGTAATTGTCTCTGGCCCCCTCCCAGTTAGGGGGAGTGACGAGCTCTACAGCAGAGTCTCAGCACTCAATCGCTGGTTGAAAACTGTTTTCTGCCCCTCCCAAAAGATAGAATTTGTAGATAATTGGCCCTCTTTCTGGGACTCACCCACAAACAGGACCAAGCCTGACCTGCTGAGGAGTGACGGACTCCATCCTAGCTGGAGGGGTGCTCTCATCTTATCTACCAACATAGATAGGGCTCTAACTCCTCTAGCCCCACAATGAAATAGGGTGCAGGCCAGGCAGCAGGCTGTTAGCCAACCTGCCAGCTTAGTGGAGTCTGCCAATAGCACAGTCAGTGTAGTCAGCTCAAAAATCAAATCAAATGTTATTAGTCACATACACATGGTTAGCAGATGTTAATGCGAGTGTAGCGAAATGCTTGTGCTTCTAGTTCCGACAATGCAGTAATAACCAACAAGTAATCTAACCTAACAATTCCACAACTACTACCTTACACACACACACAAGTGTAAAGGGATAAAGAATATGTACATAAAGATATATGAATGAGTGGTGGTACAGAACGGCATGGCAGATGCAGTAGATGGTATAGAGTACGGTATATACATATGAGATGAGTACTGTAGGGTATGTAAACATAAAGTGGCATAGTTTAAAGTGGCTAGTGGTACATGTATTACATGAAGATGGCAAGATGCAGTAGATGATATAGAGTACAGTATATACATATGAGATGGGTAATGTAGGGTATGTAAACATTATATTAAGTGGCATTGTTTAAAGTGGCTAGTGGTACATTTTTACATAATTTCCATCAATTCCCATCAATTCCCATTTTTAAAGTGGCTGGAGTTGAGTCAGTATGTTGGCAGCGGCCGCTAAATGTTAGTGGTGGCTGTTTAACAGTCTGATGGCCTTGAGATAGAAGCTGTTTTTCAGTCTCTCGGTCCCTGCTTTGATGCACCTGTACTGACCTCGCCTTCTGGATGATAGCGGGGTGAACAGGCAGTGGCTTGGGTGGTTGTTGTCCTTGATGATCTTTATGGCCTTCCTGTGACATCGGGTGGTGTAGGTGTCCTGGAGGGCAGGTAGTTTGCCCCCGGTGATGCGTTCTGCAGACCTCACTACCCTCTGGAGAGCCTTACGGTTGTGGGCGGAGCAGTTGCCGTACCAGGCGGTGATACAGCCCGACAGGATGCTCTCGATTGTGCATCTGTAGAAGTTTGTGAGTGCTTTTGGTGACAAGCCGAATTTCTTCAGCCTCCTGAGGTTGAAGAGGCGCTGCTGCGCCTTCTTCACAACGCTGTCTGTGTGGGTGGACCAATTCAGTTTGTCTGTGATGTGTACACCGAGGAACTTAAAACTTTCCACCTTCTCCACTACTGACCCGTCGATGTGGATAGGGGGGTGCTCCCTCTGCTGTTTCCTGAAGTCCACAATCATCTCCTTTGTTTTGTTGACGTTGAGTGTGAGGTTATTTTCCTGACACCACACTCCGAGGGCCCTCACCTCCTCCCTGTAGGCCGTCTCGTCGTTGTTGGTAATCAAGCCTACCACTGTAGTGTCATCCGCAAACTTGATGATTGAGTTGGAGGCGTGCATGGCCACGCAGTCGTGGGTGAACAGGGAGTACAGGAGAGGGCTCAGAACGCACCCTTGTGGGGCCCCAGTGTTGAGGATCAGCGGGGTGGAGATGTTGTTACCTACCCTCACCACCTGGGGGCGGCCCGTCAGGAAGTCCAGGACCCAGTTGCACAGGGCGGGGTCGAGACCCAGGGTCTCGAGCTTGATGACGAGTTTGGAGGGTACTATGGTGTTAAATGCTGAGCTGTAATCGATGAACAGCATTCTCACATGGGTATTCCTCTTGTCCAGATGGGTTAGGGCAGTGTGCAGTGTGGTTGCGATTGCGTCGTCTGTGGACCTATTGGGTCGGTAAGCAAATTGGAGTGGGTCTAGGGTGTCCGGTAGGGTGGAGGTGATATGGTCCTTGACTAGTCTCTCAAAGCACTTCATGATGACGGAAGTGAGTGCTACGGGGCGGTAGTCGTTTAGCTCAGTTACCTTAGCTTTCTTGGGAACAGGAACAATGGTGGCCCTCTTGAAGCATGTGGGAACAGCAGACTGGGATAAGGATTGATTGAATATGTCCGTAAACACACCAGCCAGCTGGTCTGCGCATGCTCTGAGGACGCGGCTGGGAATGCCGTCTGGGCCTGCAGCCTTGCGAGGGTTAACACGTTTAAATGTTTTACTCACCTCGGCTGCAGTGAAGGAGAGCCCGCAGGTTTTGGTAGGGGGCCGTGTCAGTGGCACTGTATTGTCCTCAAAGCGGGCAAAAAAGTTGTTTAGCCTGTCTGGGAGCAAGACATCCTGGTCCGCGACGGGGCTGGTTTTCTTTTTGTAATCCGTGATTGACTGTAGACCCTGCCACATACCTCTTGTGTCTGAGCTGTTGAATTGCGACTCGATTTTGTCTCTGTACTGGGACTTAGCCTGTTTGATTGCCTTGCGGAGAGAATAGCTACACTGTTTGTATTCGGTCATGCTTCCGGTCACCTTGCCCTGGTTAAAAGCAGTGGTTCGCGCTTTCAGTTTCACGCGAATGCTGCCGTCAATCCACGGTTTCTGGTTTGGGAATGTTTTAATCGTTGCTGTGGGTACGACATCGTCAATGCACTTCCTAATGAACTCGCTCACCGAATCAGCATATTCGTCAATATTGTTGTTGGACGCGATGCGGAACATATTCCAATCCGCGTGATCGAAGCAGTCTTGAAGCGTGGATTCAGATTGGTCGGACCAGCGTTGAACAGACCTGAGCGCGGGAGCTTGTTGTTTGAGTTTCTGTTTGTAGGCTGGAATCAACAAAATGGAGTCGTGGTCAGCTTTTCCGAAAGGGGGGCGGGGGAGGGCCTTATATGCGTCGCGGAAATTAGTATAACAATGATCTAGGGTTTTTCCAGCCCTGGTAGCACAATCGATATGCTGATAGAATTTCAGCCATACCCATTGAGACTGTGTCTGTGCCTCGACCTAGGTTGGGCAAAACTAAACATGGCGGTGTTCGCCTTAGCAATCTTATTAGGATAAAGACCTCCTCCATTCCTGCCATTATTGAAAGAGATCGTGATACCTCACATCTCAAAATAAGGTTACTTAATGTTAGATCCCTCACTTCAAAGGCAGTCATAGTCAATGAACTAATCACTGATCATAATCTTGATGTGATTGGCCTGACTGAAACATGGCTTAAGCCTGATGAATTTACTGTGTTAAATGAGGCCTCACCTCCTGGTTACACTAGTGACCATATCCCCCGTGCATCCCGCAAAGGCGGAGGTGTTGCTAACATTTACGATAGCAAATTTCAATTTACCCCCCAAAAAATGGCGTTTTCGTCTTTTGAGCTTCTAGTCATGAAATCTATGCAGCCTACTCATTCACTTTTTATAGCTACTGTTTACAGGCCTCCTGGGCCATATACAGCGTTCCTCTCTGAGTTTCCTGAATTCCTATCAGACCTTGTAGTCATAGCAGATCATATTCTAATTTTTGGTGATTTTATTATTCACATGGAGAAGTCCACAGACCCACTCCAAAAGTATTTCGGAGCCATCATCGACTCAGTGGGTTTTGTCCAACATGTCTCTGGACCTACTCACTGCCACAGTCATACTCTGGACCTAGTTTTGTCCCATGGAATAAATGTTGTAGATCTTAATGTTTTTCCACATAATCCTGGACTATCGGACCACCATTTTATTACGTTTGCAATCGCAACAAATAATCTGCTCAGACCCCAACCAAGGAGCATCAAAAGTCGTGCTATAAATTCTCAGACAACACAAAAATTCCTTGATGCCCTTCCAGACTCCTTCTGCCTACCCAAGGACGTCAGAGGACAAAAATCAGTTAACCACCTAACTGAGGAACTCAATTTAACCTTGCGCAATACCCTAGATGCAGTTGCACCCCTAAAAACGAAAAACATTTGTCATAAGAAACTAGCTCCCTGGTATACAGAAAATACCCGAGCTTTGAAGCAAGCTTCCAGGAAATTGGAACGGAAATGGCGCCACACCAAACTGGAAGTCTTCCGACTAGCTTGGAAAGACAGTACCGTGCAGTACCGAAGAGCCCTCACTGCTGCTCGATCATCCTACTTTTCCAACCTAATTGAGGAATATAAGAACAATCCAAAATTTATTTTTGATACTGTTGCGAAACTAACTAAAAAGCAGCATTCCCCAAGAGAGGATGGCTTTCACTTCAGCAGTAATAAATTCATGAACTTCTTTGAGGAAAAGATCATGACCATTAGAAAGCAAATTACGGACTCCTCTTTGAATCTGCGTATTCCTCCAGGGCTTAGCTGTCCTGGATCTGCACAGCTCTGCGAGGGCCTGGGATCGGGAGAGACACTTAAGTGTTTTAGTACTATATCTCTTGACACAATGATGAAAATAATCATGGCCTCTAAACCTTCAAGCTGCATACTGGATCCTATTCCTACTAAACTGCTGAAGGAGCTGCTTCCTGTGCTTGGCCCTCCTATGTTGAACATAATAAACAGCTCTCTATCCACCGGATGTGTACCAAACTCACTAAAAGTGGCAGTGATAAAGCATCTCTTGATAAAGCTGTTGCGCAGCAACTCACTGCCTTTCTGAAGACAAACAATGTATACGAAATGCTTCAGTCTGGTTTTAGACCCCATCATAGCACTGAGACTGCACTTGTGAAGGTGGTAAATGACCTTTTAATGGGGTCAGACCGAGGCTCTGCATCTGTCCTCGTGCTACTAGACCTTAGTGCTGCCTTTGACACCATCGATCACCACATTCTTTTGGAGAGACTGGAAACCCAAATTGGTCTACACGGACAAGTTCTGGCCTGGTTTAGATCTTACCTGTCGGAAAGATATCAGTTTGTCTCTGTGAATGGTCTGTCCTCTGACAAATCAACTGTACATTTCGGTGTTCCTCAAGGTTCCGTTTTAGGACCACTATTGTTTTCACTATATATTTTACCTCTTGGGGATGTTATTCGAAAACATAATGTTAACTTTCACTGCTATGCGGATGACACACAGCTGTACATTTCAATGAAACATGGTGAAGCCCCAAAATTGCCCTCGCTAGAAGCCTGTGTTTCAGACATAAGGAAGTGGATGGCTGAAAACTTTCTACTTTTAAACTCGGACAAAACAGAGATGCTTGTTCTAGGTCCCAAGAAACAAAGAGATCTTCTGTTAAATCTGACAATTCATCTTGATGGTTGTAAAGTCGTCTCAAATAAAACTGTGAAGGACCTCGGCGTTACTCTTGACCCTGATCTCTCTTTTGACGAACATATCAAGACTGTTTCAAGGACAGCTTTTTTCCATCTACGTAACATTGCAAAAATCAGAAATTTTCTGTCCAAAAATGATGCAGAAAAATTAATCCATGCATTTGTTACTTCTAGGTTAGACTACTGCAATGCTCTACTTTCCGGCTACCCGGATAAAGCACTAAATAAACTTCAGTTAGTGCTAAATACGGCTGCTAGAATCCTGACTAGAACCAAGAAATTTGATCATATTACTCCAGTGCTAGCTTCCCTACACTGGCTTCCTGTTAAGGCAAGGGCTGATTTCAAGGATTTACTGTTAACCTATAAAGCGTTACATGGGCTTGCTCCTACCTATCTTTCCGAGTTGGTCCTGCCGTACATACCAATACGTACGCTACGGTCACAAGACGCAGGCCTCCTAATTGTCCCTAGAATTTCTAAGCAAACAGCGGGAGGCAGGGCTTTCTCCTATAGATCTCCATTTTTATGGAACAGTCTGCCTACCCATGTGAGAGACGCAGATTCGGTCTCAACCTTTAAGTCTTTACTGAAGACTTATCTCTTCAGTAGGTCATATGATTGAGTGTAGTCTGGCCCAGGAGTGTGAAGGTGAACGGAAAGGCTCTGGAGCAACGAACCGCCCTTGCTGTCTCTGCCAGGCCGGTTCCCCTCTCTCCACTGGGATTCTCTGCCTCTAACCCTGTTACAGGGGCTGAGTCACTGGCTTGCTGGTGCTCTTTCATGCCGTCCCTAGGAGGGGTGCGTCACTTGAGTGGGTTGAGTTACTGACGTGATCTTCCTGTCTGGGTTGGCGCCCCCCCTTGGTTTGTGCTGTGGTGGAGACCTTTGTGGGCTATACTCGGCCTTGTCTCAGGATTGTAAGTTGGTGGTTGAGGATTTCCCTCTAGTGGTGCGGGGGCTGTGCTTTGGCAAAGTGGGTGGGGTTATATCCTTCCTGTTTGGCCCTGTCCGGGGGTTTCTTCGGATGGGGCCACAGTGTCTCCTGACCGCTCCTGTCTCAGCCTCCAGTATTTATGCTGCAGTAGTTTATGTGTCGGGGGGCTAGGGTCAGTTGGTTACCTGGAGTACTTCTCCTGTCTTATCCAGTGTCCTGTGTGAATTTAAGTATGCTCTCTCTAATTCTCTCGTTCTCTCTTTCTTTCTCTCGGAGGACCTGAGCCCTAGGACCATACGTCGGGACTACCGGCCGTGGTGACTCCTTGCTGTCCCCAGTCCGCCTGGCCTTGCTGCTATTCCAGTTTCAACTGTTCTGCCTGCGGTTATGGAACCCCTACCTGTCCCAGACCTGCTGTTTTCAACTCTTAATGATCGGCTATGAAAAGCCAACTGAGATTTATTCCTGATTATTATTTGACCATGCTTGTCATTTATGAACATTTTGAAAATCTTGGCTCTCTCTAATTTTCTCCTTCTCTCTTTCTTTCTCTCGGAGGACCTGGGCCCTAGGACCATGCGTCGGGACTGCCGCCCGTGGTGACTCCTTGCTGTCCCCAGTCCGCCTGGCCTTGCTGCTAGTCCAGTTTCAGCTGTTCTGCCTGCGGTTATGGAACCGCCACCTGTCCCAGACCTGTTGTTTTTCAACTTTTGATGATCGGCTATGAAAAGCCAACTGAAAATTATTCATGATTATTATTTGACCATGCTTGTCACTTATGAACATTCTTGAACATCTTGGCATAGTTCTGTTATAATCTCCACCCGGCACAGCCAGAAGAGGACTGGCCACCCCTCATAGCCTGGTTCCTCTCTAGGTTTCTTCCTAGGTTTTGGCCTTTCTAGGGAGTTTTTCCTAGCCACCGTGCTTCTACACCTGCATTACTAGCTGTTTGGGGTTTTAGGCTGGGTGTCTGTACAGCACTTCGAGATATTAGCTGATGTACGAAGGGCTATATAAAATAAAATTGATTGATTGATTGAAGTACTTTGAACGGCTGGTCACGGCTCACATCAACGCCATTATCCCAGAAACCCTAGACCCACTCCAATTTGCATACCGCCCCAACGGATCCACAGATGATGCAATCTCTATTGCACTCCACACTGCCCTTTCCCCCCTGGACAAAAGGAACACCTACGTGAGAATGTTTTTCATTGACTACAGCTCAGCGTTCAAAACTCAGCGCTCATCACTAAGCTAAGGACCCTCGGACTAAACACCTCCCTCTGCAACTGCACTTCCTGACGGGTCGCCCCAAATGGTAAGGGTAGGTAACATCGCGTCTGCCACGCTGATCCTCAACACGAGGGCCCCTCAGGGGTGCGTGCTCAGTCCCCTCCTGTACTCCCTGTTCACTCATGACTGCAAGGCCAAGCACGACTCCAACACCATCAATAAATTTGCCGACAACACAACAGTGGTAGGCCTGATAACCGACAACGATGAGACCGCGTATAGGGAGGTCAGAGACCTGACAGTGTGGTGCCAGGATAACAACCTCTCCCTCAACATGATCAAGACAAAGGAGCTGATTGTGGACTACAGGAAACGGAGGGCCAAGCATGCCCACATTCTCATCGACGGGGCTGTAGTGGAACAGGTTGAGAGCTTCAAGTTCCTGGTTGTCCACATCCCAAACGAACTGTCATGGTCCAGACACACCAAGACAGTCATGCAGAGGGCACGACAATGCCTACTCACCCTCAGGAGACTGAAAAGATTTGGCATGGGTCTTCAGATCTTAAAAAAGCTGCACCCTCGAGAGCATCCTGACTGGTTTCATCACTGCCTAGTATGGCAACTGCTCGTCCTCTGACCGCAAGGCACTACAGAGGGTAGTGCGTACGGCCAAGCTTCCTGCCATCCAGGACCTCTATACCAGGCGATATCAGAGGAAGGCCCTAAAAATTGTCAAAGACTCCAGCCACCCTAGTCATAGACTGTTCTCTTTGCTACCTCACGGCAAGCGGTACCAGAGCGCCAAGCCTAGGTCCAAAAGGCTTCTTAACAGCTTCTAACCCCAAGCCATAAGACTCCTGAACAGCTAACCAAATAGCAACCCAGACTATTTGCATTGCCCCCCCACCCCTCCCCATTTTTATGCTCCTGCTACTCTGTTTATTATCTATGCATAGTCACTAACTCCACTGTACCTACATGTACAGTACATATTGTCTCAATTACCTTGACTAACCTGTGCCCCCGCACATTGACTCTGTACTGGTACCGCCTGTATATAGCCTCGCTATTGTTACTTTATTGTTGCTCTTTAATTGTTGTTTTTCTATTTTCATTTATTTTATTTTTTTATTTGTATTTATTTGTTTACTTCAGTTTGTTTAGTAAATTCTTTCTCAACACTTATTTTTCTTAAAACTGCGTTGTTGGTTAAGGGCTTGTAAGTAAGCATTTCCCTGTAAGGTCTACACCTGTTTTATTCAGCGTATGTGACAAATAACATTGTATTTTATTACGATATGCCTATCTCATATCGATACCAATATTATATCGAATTATTGATATTGGTGCCCACCCCAAATTATTTCATATACATTTCCAACTCATTTAGTACAATTACTTGCCAATGAGAAATTACCTGCTTTTTTTCCCATTGCTGCAGAAATGTTTCAAATTTTTGTATTTGAAAGTGAAATCTTGTTTGTATCATGAATTAGGTTAGGATTTACTTGGCAACTTTTTGTTATAAACTACCTGGTTTTGTTTTACAGTGGAAAAAAATAAGAATAAATTTCACCATTATGTCAACTTATGTGTCACGTTCCTGACCTTATTTCCTTTGTTTAGTCTTTGTTTAGTTGGTCAGGACGTGAGCTGGGTGGGTATATTCTATGTTATGTGTTTCATTGGTTTAGGGTTGTCTAATTGGCCTGATATGGTTCTCAATCAGAGGCAGGTGTTTTACGTTGTCTCTGATTGGGAACCATATTAAGGTAGGCTGTTCTCACTGTTTGTTTGTGGGTGATTGTTCCTGTTCGTGCGTTATTTGTGTTTTATATATTCTCAAGTTCAGGACTGTAGCGTCGTTGGGTTTCGTTTTGTTCGTCTTAAAAAAAGTATTCAAATAGATATGGATACATACCACGCTGCGATTTGGTCCTCCTCTCCTTCAACCAACGACGAGAGTCGTTACATTATGTGACGTAACTATAATGGTTAAAGGTCTTAACTTTTGACATATTCTATTGAGAGTATGAGTATCGAACTATCAAATAGTTTGTGTTTTCCATTCCTGTTCAGATTAACGTTGATGGAACGTGGGAGGATACCACATACCAAAAATAATTACACATGACTGTGTTCACCTAACCTAAACAGATGTACCAATTAACCTCTCCCGGAATCTCTTAAGGAGGACCGTGCAGAAGTCATGCCAAGTTGAGTCACCTAGGAATGTCCCTATACAGTAGATTTTGCCATAAGTGATCCGCTAAGGGGAAACACTATAGCCTACCAATGCAAGTGAGGGCCATTTGGCACTGGAAAAAAGAAGCAGGGTCTAAATTAGGATAAATATATGAGAGCCAGCTGTTATCCATGAGAAGTGCCGTAATGGAAGGCTGGGAGATTATCAACAACCTGATACCACCTCTGTTGATGCCCACCTTACCCTCTAGAACATCCCTGGGATGGCAGAGACGTTACACACCATCTGAAATAAAGGCTCCCCTGCCTGCAACAGACCAATGAGACCACTCCAGTGCTTCAAGACTTAACATAACTACTTTGAGTTGGTGTTTAAACACCTATGGTCAGAACTGATGTCAAATACCACAATAAAAGCCCCTGGATAAATCTGCTAAACCTAAATCTCCTATAAACATGTATTGTGAATTTGATAATCCCAGTGCTTTCGTAAAGGATTAGATGTGGCTTTGACTCTTCTTCTTTGGCAGATGGTGCCATGGACAGTGACTATCCTCAGTAAAAATCAAAGAGGCTTATCAGCTGGGGAAGTTTGAAAGGAAACAGCTTTCAAAGATGGTCATCATCAGAGACATTGATATCAGTGAAAAACATATCTAATTCCTCAAAATAAACATAAAAAGTAGATCTGTGTTCTCCTTGTAATGAACACGAGGGGAGACAGAGAGCTGGTTTAAACCGCAGTGCAAAGCAAGTGTTTTTTGCAAAGGACCACAGGAGGATGCAGGTAACTGGGTCCAGGGACAGGCAGAATGTCATACACAGGGGGTCCAAAAGGGCAACAGTACAGGCAGGGAAAAGGCTAGTAACGTAGTCCGGGAGATCAGGCAATGGGTAGAGAACAGGATATCCAGCTAAAGTACAGGCAGGGAATAGGCATCGTTAATGAGGCAGGCAAAAACTCATCATACACGGGAGGCGTGCATCATGGGCAACCCAGAGCGCTGAAAGACATGTGTCACAAAACAAACAATATCTCACAGTGACGGGGTGCAAAGAACTGAACTAAATAGTGTGTGATAATGATAATGACATAATGACAGGTGTGTGAACAGGTGATTAGAATTCAGGTGATTGGGATCTGGAGAATGAGCTGCGTTCAGGAGATCCAGGTGTTTGAGAGTGTGAACTGGAAAGTGTGCTGGAAAGTGAGCTGCGTTCAGGGGATCTACGTGTTTGAGGGTGTGATTTGGAAGCAGACGTTACACCCCTGACCAAAAGGGAACTCTTCTTGTTGTACTTTGGATATGTACACATCTTTAGAAAGACATTATTTGAGGGTATTGCATACTAAAATGTATCAACGCATGTGATAAAAAACCATTTCAGTGACATGAGTGTTGGTATCATTGCAGATACATAAAACCATGGAATATCAACATGCAGCCTTCAATGCTTGAAGTTAACTTCACACTTGATTAAACACTGATATACAAATGCAGTGACTTCATTCAGCACACAAAGACATGTTCAGAAAGCTGACAATCACTGTATCACATTACAATGGCAGGACAAAAGTCTTAACTGATATCACCTCTGTGATAACGTAGTATAATCCTCTATGATCGATGACCTTTATTATGCAAACCCAATTCATCAACCTGACGTAGCTGCTTTACCACGGTACACGCCTTCCCATCCCCACCATCAACATAACCATCCTCAAGTTTGAGATACTCCAGCCGAGCCTTCATCTTTAAAGTATTAGTTACATCAAAATAGTTTGTGTTGACACCAAGATACACACTGGGGGTATTACACCGCAATCCATCAGTTAAAGGTGTCACGTTTCAACACTTTGTCGGACCGCATATCAAGGCAGGTGACTGTATGAACATAGCCCACCTATATCTCCGCAATATTGGTTGGATTACCTCTTTTTTACCTGTTTACCTCAGAAATGGACATGGTGTTGATATTTACAATGTCAAACGGCCCCATAAACACCATCTAAATCTAGAACAACTGAGACACAACTTACTGTAATGTAGAAAGTGCTGGATATCTCTGTCACAAATGTTTGCAAGGTACTTCAATAAAAACATGCTGTAATCATAAACCTTTGGGCAATACATCTGCTTGAAACAACCACTCCGACAGAATTCAAGAAAGCAACACCGCAAAAACCTCCAGGTCCAAACAGATGCATTAAGTCCAAAACCCCAAATATAAAACTAACATAAACCAGCACCAACGGATTTAAAACTAGGAAACAGAAAACGACTAAATGAATAAATCCAACCAATTCACCAGCAGAGCAGGCTGAAAGAATAGCAGTTCTTACCTAAGAGCTAAGTAGGAAGAGGAGAGCGACAGATTTTGGCAGAGGGATGGGTGAGACTGGCTAGTGGGTACAGCAGCAGATGGAATTATAAGATGGTATATATTGCATTCCCCAATGGCTAAGGAAATCCAATCTTTCTGTTTATGGAAGTCAATTTATCCACGGGCCAATAGGCTGGCAAGCAAGAACCCCCTCCTTCACACTTTCCTTTAGACAACAGCCTTATTTAGTACTTCCTTTTTGATTGGTTGTGGGTATCTTGGTTTACTACTGCCAGTTAGATAGGCACCTTTCGCTTAGAAAGTGTGAAGAATTGAGAGACAGGTTTAGAGTTGCTAGTGTGTTTGATAGGGAGATTTAGAAAAACATGTCAACAAAGAAGTGGCGGTGTGATATGGAAGTGTACCACCACCACCAGTTTAAGCAGGGAGAAGAAAAGAGGGAACGGAGGGAACACTCAGTGATGAAAGTTAAGGAGACGGCAGGTGTAAGTGTGACGTGGTAAAAGGTCCCAGGGAATTGGTTTTGTCTGCACAGTGAAGGAGACTGTTCAGGAAGCTGTTAATCAAGTGACCATAGACTTATAATTATCAAGAACTGACAACAGTGTGGCCTACAGTGCAAGCAACTGTAGAGAAACAGTGAGCAGTTAATGGTGATGCAATATATACTGAACAAAAATATGAACCTAACATGTAAAGTATTGGTCCCATGTTTCATAAGCTGATATAAAAGATCCCAGAAATTTTCCATATGCGCAAAAAGCTTATTTCTCTCAAATGTTATGCACAAATTTGTTTACATCCCTGTTAGTGAGCATTTCTCCTTCGCCAAGATAATCCAGCCACCTGACAGGTGTGGCATATCAAGAAGCTGATTAAAAGCATGATCACTGCACAGGTGCACTTTGTGCTGAAAACAATAAAAGGCAACTCTAAAATGTGCAGTTTTGTCACACAACACAATGCTACAGATGAGCGTGCAAATGGCATGTTGAATGCAGGAATGTCCACCAGAGCTATCGGCAGAAAATGTTATGTTAATTTCTCAACCATAAGCCATCCCCGTTTTATAGAATTTGTCAGTATGTCCAACCGGCCTCACAACTGTAACTACGCCAGCCCAGACCTCCCACAGGCTTCTTCACCTGTGGGATCGTCTGAGGGAGGTGGGGGGAGGGATGTTGAGGAGTATTTCTGTCTGTAGTAAAGCCCTTTTGTGGAGGAAAAAAATAATTCTTATAAGCTGTGCCCCTTTCCAGTCATTAGAGCCTTATGAATTCATTTTAATTGACCGATTTTCTTCTATGAGCTGTAACTCAGTAAAATCTCATGAAATTGTTGCATGTTGCATTTATATTTTTGTTCAGTATAGAACAGCATCATGCTTGGGCTTTTCTTTCCAGAACTTACCAGGTAGAGGTGGCGCTGAGCAGTGTTCATCCTAAACAGAGAACAGCACTGAGAAAAAGTGTTCATCCGAACAGAAGAAAGTAGTGTTGTAGTGCTTTATACAGTATTGTATGATTTGATCAAGTGTATGATGTTAGCTCAGGAGCTGTTTCTTTCAGACAGCCAGACTACATTGAATCCAACACTGTGTTGCAATGGGCAATAATTTGTTTTATTACACTCATATAGCAGTCAATACAAACTGAATACAATGTGCATACAAAATAATAATGGGTAAAAATTCAAAAATAAGAATACAATTATGTAAATCAATAATGTCCTGCAGTCTTAAAGTGACTTAATCAATGAATAGAAATATGGGATTGGTGACCTCATGTACTGTTCAGTTCTAGACTTCGGTATAACTTGATTTATTTCTTTGGACTTTGGGTTGTAATGATATCAAATCCCCGATTGTATGTAAAAAGGGCTTTTTGCAGATGTCACATCGCTAATGGGTTGGACAGACGAGTTAGTGAAGACAGCAGCCTCAGCATGCAATCAGGAAATGGGGGAGATAGAAGGGAAGGAAGAGAGGAAAACCGTAAGGGAAATGTAGCACCACTGAGCGCCAGAAGGGGAGGACCCCGGGGCGGTGGAATGATGAAAGGGAGAGCTGAAGTCATGCCGGTTATAGAAGTCATGGAGGCTGGTGACAGACAGGTCACAGCAGAGGTTGTGTTATCCCTGAGTGTATGGGATAAGGCTAATAATACTGTGATGGGGTCAGGGTTAGGAAGCCCCCCCCCCCCCTCTACAGAAATGTGTGATGTCATCAAGATGCAATTTCAAATCAAATCAAGTGCATTTGTCACATGCGCCGAAGGTGTAGACCTTACCGTGAAATGCTTACTTACAAGCCCTTAACCAACAAGGAAGTTTTAAGAAAATAGAGTTAAGAAAACTTCTCACGAGTCACCAACCCTGATCCGGTAGCACCCCCCACCCCCCACCCCACTGAGTAGCATAGCTAGCATAGCGTCACAAGTAACTTGTAGCATCTAAATATCATTAAATCACAAGTCTAAGACACCAGATGAAAGATACAGGTCTTGTGAATAAAGCCACCATTTCAGATTTTTAAAATGTTTTACAGGGAAGACACAATATGTAAATCTATTAGCTAACCACGTTAGCAAAGGACACGATATTTTTACTCCCAACAGCCTTTTCCTGCGTCAGTAGCTATCACTAATTCGACGAAATAAAAATATATATAGCCACTAACCAAGAAACAACTTCATAAGATGACAGTCTGATAACATATTTATGGTATAGCATAGTTTTTTTTTTTTAAATGTGCATTTTTCAGGTATAAATCACAGTTCTACATTGCAGCTGCAATCTGAAAAGGTGCCGACCAAGCCAGAACAATTACAGAGACCAACGTCATATAACTAATTACTCATTTTAAAACATTTCAGAAAAATACACAGCGTACAGATATTGAAAGCCCAACATCTGGTGAATCCAAACAATATTTCAGATTTATGAAATGTTTTATAACGAAAACAAAATGTAGCGCTAAATTAGCATAGCTATACCAGGCAGATTCGGCTAGGCGCCCACGGCCAGTTCACATGCACAACAGATATGATATAACATCGTAAATTGGGTCTTACTATGGCTGATCTTTCATCAGAATGTTGATCAAAGTGTCCTTTGTCAAGATGAGTCGTTGGTTCCGTTCAGAAATGTTCCTTTCCCACTTCATTTAGCATAGGTACTGGTCGAGGGGCACGGATCTCTCAAACGTAAATACAATCCGACAACGGAACACCGCAAAACTCCCGGAAAAATTCAAATAATCTGATTAAACTATATTGAAAAAACATACATTACGATGATATGGTCACATGTATCAAACAAAATTCGACACGGAGATAGTTTTCATACATAACGCCAGCAAAACAGTACACAATCGCAGCTCCAATTCGAGCGATTCAGTAAACCGGAAGTTGTCGGTCACGCCAAAGAAATGGCTCCTATTTCACGTCAGTCCCAGATAAACAAAGAATTTCTCCTCTGACGTCCTCTTGACAACCAGAGGAAGGCGAATGAAGTGTGTTTCTGGTCATAGGGGGCACGACCATATATAGGCAGAGCTTTGAAGCCAGCATAACACATCTTGATTTTATGTTCTTGGTCATGGAAAGTGCTGTGAAATGACTTCTGTATCACTCAGAGACAAAATTGAAACGGTTTTAGAAACTAGAGATTGTTTTCTTTCCAATGGTATTATTTATATGCATATAGTAAGAGCAATAATTGAATAAGAGGCAGTTTAATCTGTAGAGCAAATTATGCTAATGCAAAAATAGCACCCCCTGTATTCTCAAGAGGTTTTAAGAAAAAATATTTACTATATGAACTAAAAAATTAACATCATAAAATAACAATAATGAGGCTCCATTGACTCGGTACCGGTACCGAGTCATTGTGCGGGGATACAGGTTAGTCGAGGTAATTTGTACATGTAGGTAGGGGTAAAGTGACTATGCATAGATAATAAACAGCGAGTAGCTGCAGTGTAAAAACAAAGGGGTGGGAGTGTCAATGTGTCACGCCCTGACCATAGTTTGCTTTGTATGTTTCTATGTTTTGTTTGGTCAGGGTGTGATGTGAGTGGGCATTCTATGTTGTATATCTAGTTTGTCTGTTTCTATGCGTTTGGCCTGATATGGTTCTCAATCAGAGGCAGGTGTCAGTCGTTGTCTCTGATTGGGAGCCATATTTAGGTAGCCTGTTCTGTCATTGTGGGTTGTGGGTGATTGTTCCTGTGTCGTTGTGGATTTCACCAGACAGGACAGTTTCGTTTCGTGTTTATCTCGTTTATTGTTATTTTGTTGTTTTGTTCAAGTATTCGGTTTTCATTAAAAGGAATATGAATACTCACCACGCTGCATCTTGGTCCTCCTCTCTCCTCTCCTAACGGCGGACGTTACACAATGCAAATAGTATGGGTGGCCAGTTGATTAATTGTTCAGCAGTCAAATGGCTTGGGGCTAGAAGCTGTTAAGGTGCCTTTTGGACCTAAACTTGGCACTCTGGTACCTCTTGCAGTGCGGTAGCAGAGAGAAAAGTCTATGACTTGGGTGACTGGAGTCTTTGATAATTTTTTGGGCCTTCCTCTGACAACGCCTAGTATATAGGTCCTGGATAGCAGGAAGCTTGGTCCCAGTGATGTACTGGGCTGTACGCACTACCCTCTGTAGCGGCTTACAGTCAGATGCCGATCATTTGTAATACCAGGAGATGATGCAACTGGTCAGGATGCTCTCGATGGTGCAGCTACAGAACTTTTGGAGGATCTGGGGACCCATGCCAAATATTTTAAGTCTCCTGAGGGTTAAAAGGCATTGTCGTGCCCTTTTCATTACTTTCTTGGTGTGTTTGGACTATGATAGTGTGGCAAACCTCTTCAAGGTTATGAGCGTTTGTCACAAATTAAGTGGGAAACTGTCACCAAATTACCCCAGAATGAGAGTTCTTTCGAACAGGACAGTACCTGTGTGTTTGTCTCTCCGTCCTGGTCCACCCAGGTCGTAGGCAAGGTCAAGGATAGCAGGGTTCGGTACACGAATCGGGTTCTCAGTAGGTCCAGGTCCAAACGCCAACAGGTAAGTCCAAAACAGTCCAGCTCATACACAGTAAATCCAGCCAATATCTATTGTCTCTTTCTCTATGGTTCACAGATCCTTCCAGCCCTCACTTCCTCTTCCTGGTTTTCTTGACCCTTTATCTGTGTGTTGGCTCCACCTTCTGAGGGTTCCCCTTGCTTCTGGGACTTGTAGTTTTGTCAGTCGGCCATTTTGTGATCGGGCAGAGCCCGTTTATTAGTTCTGCTCTCACATATCTGCCATTTATCACTCGACCCCCTTCTTTGCCACAATAGTTTGTTGGTGTTGTGGACATCAAGGAACTTGAAACTTTCGACCCGCTCCACTACAGCCCCGTCAAATCAAAATCAAATCAAATGTATTTATATAGCCCTTCTTACATCAGCTGATATCTCAAAGTGCTGTACAGAAACCCAGCCTAAAACCCCAAACAGCAAGCAATGCAGGTGTAGAAGCACAGTGGCTAGGAAAAACTCCCTAGAAAGGCCAAAACCTAGGAAGAAACCTAGTCCTCTTCTGGCTGTGCCGGGTGGAGATTATAACAGAACATGGCCAAGATGTTCAAATGTTCATAAATGACCAGCATGGTCAAATAATAATAATCACAGTAGTTGTCGAGGGTGCAGCAAGTCAGCACCTCAGGAGTAAATGTCAGTTGGCTTTTCATAGCCGATCATTAAGAGAATCTCTACCGCTCCTGCTGTCTCTAGAGAGTTGAAAACAGCAGGTCTAGGACAGGTGGCACGTCCGGTGAACAGGTCAGGGTTCCATAGCCGCAGGCAGAACAGTTGAAACTGGAGCAGCAGCAAGGCCAGGTGGACTGGGGACAGCAAGGAGTCATCATGCCAGGTAGTCCTGAGGCATGGTCCTAGGGCTCAGGTCCTCCAAGAGAGAGAAAGAAAGAGAGAAAGAGAGAATTAGAGAGAGCATACTTAAATTCACACAGGACACCGGATAAGACAGGAGAAGTACTCCAGATATAACAAACTGACCCTAGCCCCCCGACACATAAACTACTGCAGCATAAATACTGGAGGCTGAGACAGGAGGGGTCAGGAGACACTGTGGCCTCATCCGATGATACCCCCGGACAGGGCCAAACAGGAAGGATATAACCCCACCCACTTTGCCAAAGCACAGTCGATGTGAATGGGGTGCTTGTTCAGCCCTTCTTTTCCTGTAGTCCACGATCATCTCCTTTGTCTTGCCCACGTTGAGGGAGAGGTTTTTCTCCTGCCACAACAATGCCAGATCTCTAACCTCCTCCCTATAGGCTGTCTCGTCATTGTCGGTAATCAGGCCTACCAGTGTTGTGTCATCAGCAAACTTAATGATGGTGTTGGATTCGTGCTTGGCCATACAGTTGTGGGTGAACAGAGAGTACGTTAGGGGACTAAGCACACACCCCTGAGGGGCCCCCATGCTGAGCATCAGCGTGCCAGATGTGTTGTTACCTACCCTTACCATCTGGGGGTGGCCCGTCAGGAATTCCAGGATCCAGTTGCAGACGGAGGTGTTTAATCCCAGGGTGCTTAGCTTAGTGATGAGCTTTGAGGGCACTATGGTGTTGAACGATGAGCTTTATTCAATAAACAGCATTCTCATGTAGGTGTTCCTTTTGTCCAGATGGGAATGGGTAATGTGGAATGCTATTGAGATTGCGTCACCTGTGGATCTGTTGGGGAGGTATGTAAATTGGAGTGGGTCTAGGGTTTCCGGGATGATATTGTTGATGTGAGCCATGACCAGCCTTTCAAAGCACTATATGACGTGTGTGCTACGGGGCGGTAGTCATTTAGGCAGGTTACCTTCGCTTCCTTGGGCACAGGGACTATGGTAGTCTGCTTGAAACATGTTGGTATTACAGACTCGGTCAGGGAGAGGTTGAAAATGTCAGTGAAGATACTGGTCCGAGCATGCTCTTAATACACGTCCTGGTAATCCGTCTGGCCCTGCGGCCTTGTGAATGTTGACCTGTTTAAAGGTCTTGCTCACATTGGCTACGGAGAGCGTGATCACACAGTTGTCCGGAACAGCTGGTGCTCTCATGCATGCTTCAGTGTTGCTCGCCTCGAAGTGAGCAAAAAGTATTTAGCCCACCTGGTAGGCTCGCATGACTGGGCAGCTCGTGGACAGGTTTCCCTTTGTAGTCCTTATCCGTTTTCAAGCCCTGCCACATCCAACCAGCATCAGAGCTGGTGTAGTAGGATTAATTTTAGTCCTTTATTGACGCTTTGCCTGTTTGATGCTTCGTCTGAGGGCATTGGTGGATTTCTTATAAGCGTCCGGATTAGTGCTCCGCTCTTGTAAGCGGCAGCTCTAGCCTTCAGCTCGGTGCTGATGGCCTTATACAGCTCGTTGAGTGCAGTCTTAGTGCCGGTGTCGGTTTGTAGTGGTAAATAGACAAAAAATAGAGATTATCTCGATAGATAGTGTGGTCTACAACGTATCATGAGGTACTTTACTTCAGGCGAGCAATAACTCGAGACTACATTAATATTAGACATCGCGCGCGAGCTGTTATTGACAAATAGACACACAACCCCACCATGTGTGATTTTCTCCTCTTCAGAGAGCAGAATAAGAGTTTCCTTATACTGAACCTCAGACCTTGAAGCCCCTATTCTCCTAGTTTCCTAGGATTGCTTTTCCCTGAGTGTGCATTTGTTTACATCACGACTGATATTGATGGGGGAATCCAAGATGAAATGACCCTTATGTAAATACTGGGTTGTATTCACTAGACACCAAACAGAAGAAAATGGACCGAAATGGGGAGGGACTACCTTTTTTTTTTTTTTTTTTTTTTTTTTTAATTTTATCCCCTTTTCTCCCCAATTTTCGTGGTATCCAATCGCTAGTAATTACTATCTTGTCTCATCGCTACAACTCCCGTACGGGCTCGGGAGAGACGAAGGTCGAAAGTCATGCGTCCTCCGAAGCACAACCCAACCTAGCCGCACTGCTTCTTAACACAGCGCGCCTCCAACCCGGAAGCCAGCCGCACCAATGTGTCGGAGGAAACACCGTGCACCCGCCCCCTCGGTTAGCGCGCACTGCGCCCGGCCCGCCACAGGAGTCGCTGGAGCACGATGAGACAAGGATATCCCTACCGGCCAAACCCTCCCTAACCCGGACGACGCTAAGCCAATTGTGCGTCGCCCCACGGACCTCCCGGTCGCGGCCGGCTGCGACAGAGCCTGGGCGCGAACCCAGACTCTGGTGGCGCAGCATAGCACTGCGATGCAGTGCTCTAGACCACTGCGCCACCCGGGAGGCCTGGGGAGGGACTACCTTAACTAATAAGAAACTCTCCTTTTTGTTGCATAAACATTTTGCTATGGAATGCACTAATGAAAACGTTCCTGGGAACACTATCAAGAAAAAACTCATTCAGGTTTTTGTTTAAGCCTATACAGAATGATCCAGTCAAACAATATACATAATGGCAACAATGTATCAGGTATTTATTTTATATTTAGACCTACCAATACATTTGACTCTTAAAAACATGACACAGGAAATACATTTCTTCACATATTCTGGTTTTATATTCAGTTCAGTCAGAACATTCTGGGCCATGATTATACAGTTCACCTAAGAACAAGTTGTAAAACCAAACAATTTGAGAGACGACCCAAACACTCACCACAAGGGTCAAATTAACCTTCAATAACGTTTATTTTTAAATATAGCATTTTCCCCTTGAAAATATTAAAACATGTGTCTAGGTATATCATGGCCTAAATTATATGGTGTGCACAAAATGTTCAATGACCACATCTAGGGTTGCAAAATTCTGGTAACTTAAAAATATGTTAAGGGTCCAAAACAGTTACAGCAATACAGAAATAACCATTTCACATAACTGTATTATTTCATAAAATCATTACATCATGTATTCCAATTAAAACACTGATAGCATCAATTAATAGACAACATTTTACAGCATAAAAAACTTTTATTGATGCCCAACAACTGCATACAAAGTGTACAAGTGTCACCGTACAGTACTCTGATAGCTACCATTCCACCCATACTGGTCACAAAGGAACAAAAATGTATAACCACCACTGCCGACGAAAATAATTCATTCTAATACTACATCTCTGTCAGAGAAAACAGTTTTTTAAACAGTAATGTAACCATTTTTGAAATCATATGAGCCTCTACACAATTTCCTATGGGAAAGTGCTGCTTCCCAATGTGATGTTACTTTGAGTTGATTTTGCAATTCAGACAGTGCTAAACTGGGCAACATTCAACCCTTGGGTTTTGGGGTAGAGGATGGTAACATTTAGCCTGTGGTGGTTGAAGCAAGGTAATGAAACCCTAATCATAGACACAGTCACTACTGGCATATGACTTCTTCCAAGATAAGTTAAATTATGGAATTATTACAATTGAACAAACTGCCCCGTTAAGGGAGAAATATTGGGACCAAATGAACTGAATCGAACACTAGAGCACAAGTCTTCAAAACAATTACATTTCTATACCACAGAATCCGATTTCTTTGGACCCTTTAGCCCCCAGGAAGAAAGATCCAGAAAAGTGTCATCCGCAGCCACTCTGAAGCCTCTGTGCATGTGGATACTCTTCTCTACTCGTAGAAAACAAGCTACTCTGGCGATTGGTGCTCGTTTAATAAAGTTAGATCAAAGCTGAATCAATGTCTGCAAGATCACATAATGATAGTATTGTACAGTACATAACAGAACCAACTAATAGCATAGTGTAACATTCCTTACTGTAAAACATTTCTTATGAGATTTTAGATCTAAATGCATATTCCCGTGTAACTGATTGAGATAAAATGGTTGACATGCAGATGGTCAGGTAGTGCAATAGAATTTCTCGCAGTACAACACTGAATCACCATTCAGTCAGATTCATAATATACTGACATTCCAGAGAGATAGATACTGACCGTCAAGTTTCACTGCATACACAAAAGCTGAAATCACAAAGTCACAGTTTCCAAGAAGTACCACAGCAAGTTATTGCAATTGTGAGTAAAAGGGATAAGGTATGTCATTTACGATTCCGACAGTTAGTTTTCCTCATAGGAGGATGATACAGGGTAATTCATCATCTTCCGCCTGGTCTTCTGAACCACAATGGAAAATGTCTGCAGAGGGCAGGAGGATCACAGACCAATGGAGCTGTGAGGGAGGGATTTACAACAACTACAATCGGTATCCATGTGCAAAGCCCCATGTACACTACCTTTCAAAAGTTTGAGGTCACTTAGAAATGTCCTTGTTTAATTTTTTTATATATTTTTAAATCCATTAAAAAAACATCAAATTGATCAGAAATACAGTGTAGACATTGTTAATGATTTAAATTACTATTGCAGCTGGAAACTGCAGATTTTTTATGGAATATCTACATAGGTGTACAGAGGCCCATTATCAGCAACCATCACTCCTGTGTTCCAATGGCACGTTGTGTTAGCTAATCCAAGTTTATCATTTTAAAAGGCTAATTGATCATTAGAAACACCTTTTCAATTATGTTAGCACAGCTGGAAACTGTTGTTCTGATTAAATAAGCTATAAAACTGGCCTTCTTTAGACTAGTTGATTACCTGGAGCATCAGCATTGTGGGTTCGAACACAGGCTCAAAATGGCCAGAAACAAAGACTTTCTTCTGAAACTCGTCAGTCTATTCTTGTTCTGAGAAATGAAGACTGTTCCATGTAAGAAAATGCCAAGAAACTGAAGATCTCGTACAACGCTGTGTACTACTCCCTTCACAGAACAGCTCAAACTGGCTCTAACCAGAATAGAAAGAGGAGTGGGAGGCTCTGGTGCACAACTGAGCAAGTGGACAAGTACATTAGAGTGTATAGTTTGAGAAACAGGCGCCTCACAAGTCCTCAACTAGCAGCTTCATTAAATAGTACCCGCAAAACACCAGTCTCAACGTCATCAGTGAAGAAGCGACTCCGGGACGCTGGCCTTCTAACTGGCACGGGCGCAATAAAACCAACCTGACACAGAGCTTCTTCAGATTGAAGACACAATTTTTTTCCATATTTAGCACCTGTATACAGTAAAACATTTAATCTCTTTCCTCTTCTGAGAAACATCACCAAGTCATACATTCATAGGGTTATAAGTCGGCAAATAAACTCAGCAAAAAAAGAAACGTCCTCTCACTATCAACTGCGTTTATTTTCAGCAAACTTAGCATGTGTAAATATTTGTTTGAACAAAACAAGATCCAACAACTGAGACATAAACTGAACAAGTTCCACAGACATGTGACTAACAGAAATTGAATAATGTTTCCCTGAACAAAGGGGGGGTCAAAATCAAAAGTAACAGTCAGTCTCTGGTGTGGCCACCAGCTGCATTAAGTTTTGCAGTGCATCTCCTCCTCATGGACTGCACCAGATTTGCCAGTTCTTGCTGTGAGATGTTACCCCACTCTTCCACCAAAGCACCTGCAAGTTCCCGGACATTTCTGAGGGGAATGGCCCTAGCCCTCACCCTCCGATCCAACAGGTCCCAGACGTGCTCAATGGGATTGAGATCCGGGCTCTTTGCTGGCCATGGCAGAACACTGACATTCCTGTCTTGCAGGAAATCATGCACAGAACGAGCAGTATGGCTAGTGGCAGTGTCATGCTGAAGGGTCATGTCAGGATGAGCCTGCAGGAAGGGTACCACATGAGGGAGGAGGATGTCTTCCCTGTAACGCACAGTGTTGAGATTGCTTGCAATGAAAACAAGCTCAGTCCGATGATGCTGTGACAAACCACCCCAGACCATGACGGACCCTCCACCTCCAAATCGATCCCGCTCCAGAGTACAGGCCTCGCTCATTCCTTTGACGATAAACTCGAATCCAACCATCACCCCTGGGGAGACAAAACCGCGACTCGTCAGTGAAGAGCACTTTTTGCCAGTTCAGTCTGGTCCAGCGACGGTGGGTTTGTGCCCATAGGCGACGTTGTTACCGGTGCTGTCTGGTAAGAACCTGCCTTACAGCCGGCCTAAAGCCCTCAGTCCAGCCTCTCTCAGCCTATTGCGGACAGTCTGGGCACTGATGGAGGGATTGTGCGTTCCTGGTGTAACTCGGGCAGTTGCCATCCTATACCTGTCCCGCAGGTGTGATGTTCGGTTGTACCGATCCTGTGCCGGTGTTGCTACACGTGGTCTGCCACTGCGAGGACAATCAGCTGTCCATCCTGTCTCCCTGTAGCAATGTCTTAGGTGTCTCACAGTACGAACATTGCAATTTATTTCCCTGGCCACATCTGCAGTCCTCATGCCTCCTTGCAGCACGCCTAAGGCACGTTCAAGCAGATGAGCAGGGACCCTGGGCATCTTTCTTTTGGTGTTTTTCAGAGTCAGTAAAAAGGCCTCTTTAGTGTCCTAATTTTTCATAACTGTGACCTAAATTGCCTACCGTCTGTAAGCTGTTAGTGTCTTAACGACTGTTCCACAGGTGCATGTTCATTAATTGTTTATGGTTCATTGAACAAGCTTGGGAAAGAGTGTTTAAACCCTTTACAATGAAGATCTGTGAAGTTATTTAGATTTTTACAAATCATCTTTGAAAGACAGGGTCCTGAAAAAGGGACGTTTCTGTTTTTGCTGAGTTTACATCAACTTGCATGATCCGCAAGTAGGTGCAACATCAATATATCCAGTTGACTATGACAGAAAGAAATGCTGCCTTTAAAAAAAAATTCCATAAAAAATGATCCGGTGAATGCCACGATTAGATTTGAAAAATAAAGAGGGCCGAACTGTATCGAGAGGGGAGGGAGTCCGGTCAAGTCCAAGCCACTTTCCTTGAGATGGCCTGCTTGAAGCACTCTGGGTCCACGTTTCCTCCAGGCCGCAGAGCTCTCTCCAGGGTCACCAGCACATTCTGGTGACACTCCCTGATGTTGACAGGATACTTGGCCCTCAGCAGCTCATAGGCTGCGATCAGATGCATATTCTGTTTCACCATGAGGTACTGGATGATACAGGTCGGTGCCAGGGAGTGCCCGTCACGACAGTGGACCAGCACACGTTTCCTTTTTTCCGTGGACGCCTCGATGCATTCGTTGATGTCCTCGAAGCAGCACTGCTTTAGGGCGGGGCTGCCCTCGCCCAGCTCGTCCGGCACGTCGCAGATGTCCACCTTGAGGCGGGACCAGCTGTGGCGGGCGCCCTGGGAGCAGGTGCATGGGATAAGGCAGAGGCTGGGGCCAGGGTCCCCCGGCAGGCTGCTCATGTCGATGATACTGTCGATGTTGTTGCGGCACAGCACGCGCCCATTGTATGCAGTGTTCAGGTTGCCCACGAAGATGTAGTCCGTCACTTTCGATATGATGGGCACAGAGTACTGGAATTGTTCCGGGACGTTCTGTTTGTGCATGTCTGGGGTGTCTGGTGGACCCACCCTGCCCACTGACCCCACGCCTACCCCGGCCGGACCTGTGGCCGCCCTAATGCTGTAGTTACACAGCTTCTTGGAGCCGGAGCGGGAGGGGGGGTTGGAGTCGGACTCTGAGCTGCTGTTCCAGGGAGGGAAGAATAGGGAGAAGCGGCTGGTGATCTTGGGGAGGTTCTCCAAGGGGCTGGACAGGCCAGAGCTGGAGGCCGGGGTGGAACCAGAGGCACAAAACAACAAGTCCCTCTCCAGAGAGCCTGTGCTGCCGGCTGCTCCTGCACTGTGGGCCTGCTCCAATTGTAGGAAGACGCAAACAATATCAAACACACACACACACAGCACACTGATGTAGAGTCCTGCATGGGTTTTTTGGAGCTGCACCCACCTGCGCTGTCCATATCAATTCCGAGCCCCATCAGGACATATTTTTCTCTGCAACCCGACCCACCCACATAGAATTGTTCCCAGAGCCGATCCATTACCCGGCAAATAATTCGCAACACAATGCAACACAACAAGCTCCTAGGTTTCTAAAATCAATTATTATCTTGATTTAAAACGTTTATCGACCCACAATATAATTGTTCTGAACTGCGAGCCGACCCACTGGTTGAGAGAATAATTTTTCCACCCACCAGCGGATTTTTTTGCAGGTAACTGGAGGGGAACCGTGGGAATCCAACCCAATGCAGGAGTCTACATTTAAGTGCGATACGATACCATAATGACATGACAATCATCAGTTTTCAAGGAAATTCATTTTGAGAGGTCAGCAATACATTAAAATACTAGATAAACAAAAACAATAGAATGCAGTTAGCATACATACAGTTACAGCCCTGCTACTCTATATTCAAATGCTTCCTTTGAAATCAATGAAAGCTGCTTTACTGCCCGTGTTGCGCTCGGTTGTGTCACGTCAAATGGTGACAACCTCAATAATTGCAGAGGTTAAATTTTGGATGGCTGACACACACATTCATTATATCTTGTGAATTTAAATAATGAGAAAGAAAGTTGATTTTGGTTGCATATGGAGTCGCTGTCACGCCCTGGCCTTAGTTATCTTTGTTTTCTGTAATATTTTGGTTAGGTCAGGGTGTGACAGGGGGGATGTTTGTGTATAGTTGTCTCGTCTGGGGTGGTTGTATGGTATAGTGGGTTTTGGTAGAGTGTATGGGTTTGTGTTGAGTGTAGGTGTCTAGGTAAGTCTATGGTTGCCTGAATGGTTCTCAATCAGAGACAGCTGTCATTCATTGTCTCTGATTGGGAGCCATATTTAAGGCAGCCATAGGCAGTAGGCTTTTGTGGGTAATTGTCTATGTCTATGTGTAGTGTTTAGTGTCAGCACTATTTTGTTTGTATAGCTTCACGGTCGTTTGTTGTTTTTGTTCGTCTTCATAATAAAAGAAGATGTCATTCTATCACGCTGCGCCTTGGTCCTCTATTCAAAGTTACGACGATCGTGACAGTCGCCTATACCACTGGTTATTGTACTAAGATATATGAAGTCAATAAGCTAGTAGCTAGCATAAACTCTTGCTAGCTAAAATGACTATGTTCGCAATGTAAACAAAAGCAACTTCTGTAATTAGAGGATAATTTAGTACAACCACTAGCAACAATTACATGCTAAACTACATGCTAAAAACTGGACCAAAGCAATAATCGATGAATACGGTACATTACAGTAGGGAAAAATAGAATAAAGACGTTCTTCGCCTCTGCTCCTCTCAGCTCTCAAAACAGTGCGCTCTGTGTAGCAGGTAGAACGTCACATTGACACAACTCTGATAGCAAAGCAACACCACGCGCATAGTGGACCTAAAGTGTTACAATGTAAGTACTACAGCCACCCACATAGCTAGCGGCAGTCACTGAGGAGAAAATCCACCAGTATGTGTAGGCCTAATAGACAGACCTGGGCTTTGAGGTTGTTCTTCCACTCCTGGGTCTCCAGAGCTTTGAAGCGGCCATTGCTGTCTGAGGAGATGGAGAGGCAGAGAGGGCGGTGGGCCCTTGGGGGCAACTTGGGGGCAAGGGCCATGGGGACAGGCCAAGGCTCACGGTGCTTATTCCTACTCATCATCAAATTTGGACAGGAGCCTGAATTACACACACAGGGAAGACATCCAGGTTTTCTGTAACTTTGCACAGTTTCTTAAAAACTACGAGAAAGGCCTCAACAGCATAGTGGATCTCACAAGCAAAAAGACTACTCTGATTTTATCTACAGCTTAACCACTGCGTGAACATTGCCATTTCTGTTCTACTAAATAGAGTCTGTTATATCAGACCAAATGTTGCTTGCTAAGGGACTAAACATTAACACAGACATCCCTGATTTACAAAGAACAAGGGATGTGTCAAATGTGATTAGTTATGAACCCCATGAATCCTAGGGATGTGCTGTTGCCTAATAAATCAGACTGATACTGTACTAATAATTTGTATACAGTCTGAAACAACCCTTCCAAAAAATTATAGCAGTTTTGAAACTGCAGCAAAAGTGCAGTAACTGAAGTCGACTGTGGTATTTTGGACGCAGTAATTGCATAATAACTACACTTAAGGACTTACATCTGGTGTATTAGAAGCAATTATTGGTACCATGGTTGTCTTCGAATGATTTATTACACACAGATTGACCATGAAGATTTCCACTTTTCCATGCACTATAATGGGGGACCCTTTTTTCTGCTAACAAGGCCTGCAGTTCCGTGGTCGGCCTTGAATATTCTGTGGCTTCAATGAGAGGGGGCATGCGTTCTCCCCTGATACGCATGCATGTACTTCCGTCTTTTGTACGTGCCTTAGATCATGAGCAAACATCTTGATTGCCACACACAGAGACCCACGTTTTGAAGTCAGTTTAATAAAACTTTTAGTGGATGTTTTGTCTCAAATTTCGACGAGCTGAAGGACCAACCCCACTGACAATCGGCAGAGTCATTTCTATGTAACTGTGCGTGGCTATGCTGTACACATTGGAAAGCATCACCACATTAGGGATATATATATATGCTGTAGCTAATACATAGTTGTAAAACAGATTGTTATCAAACTAAAGGCTAAAACCCAACATTTATGATGCAGTGCTCAAACAGGATTCAACATTGAAATATTACCAGGATAAGAAAGGGTAAAAAGGTCAAATGTTTTCTTACCAGTGGCATATTCTGAGCAAGTGATGGACTGTCTATGCAAACTATGTTGAAGTCTGAATGTGTTGTGAAGATGCTTAGCAACCATTCCTGTGAATGAAGGAACATTGATCTTTGCAGTTCCATCTGTGTTATTTACCATTCATTCATACCCAATGACTAGCTAACCAACATTATGTGTGTACATTACTACAAGTGCAACCCTAGCCCTTGATCATGATGACACACGGTAGGAATGTGAGACATTATATCCACAGGAATGTAGAATTACATCAACTTTTCAAAGGACTGGTAGTGCGTTCAGATTTCAATCACCTGAATCTTGCATAAAACATGTAAACACGTTCACGAGCTCGGCAAGTATGCATGAGTCTCATGCATGTGTTTTTATCTTGTGAATGCTGAAAATCTGAACACGTAGCACTACCAGTGCTTTGAAAAGTTGATGTAATTCTACATTCCTGTGGATATAATGTCCCACATTCCTACCGCCGAAAGGACCAACCACATGGACAACCAGTCAAGTACATTAAAATATAATTTTGGTTTGTAGAGCTCGTGAGAGGAAACTTAACCCTTGTGTTGTCTTAAGGGTCACAAATGACCCGCCACTGTGTTTAACAGTAGAGAAAACCCCCTAAATTATGTTTTTTCAACTTGAAATTTGATGACTTTTCCCAGAGTGACCCCAACATTAGAAAAAGTGAAACATCGCCTTTGTTCATATTTCCATGAAAGCTGTACACCACCAGCGTACAAAGATTGTCTTAGGGTCATTTTTGACCCGGCAGTTATAAAATCATTTACACACCACAAAAACCACAGAGACACACACATACACACACACACAATGAGAAATTGAGATTGAATATTATTTTGCATGTGCAGCATCTCTCCTCCACAATCCCACATATGACTGAAGTTCACAGACAAAATTTAAAACAATTTCAGACAAAATAAACATTTCTTGAAAGAATTGTTTCCTAATGGGGAATGCAGTCAGAGTCTATAAAGGTACTGCAGATGACAGTCCCCCCATATCTCTCTTTGCTGAAGCCATGAGTGCACGTTTCAGTGCCCGACAGGTCGTAGATCAGATTTTTTCAGATGTCCAGGAGGAACAAGAGAACAATGATTTAGAAGAGGAGGTATCTGAATAAGAAGATGGGGAACAATACAACCCAGAGCACGATGCATAATCTTCAGATGAAGAAGAAATCCCCCAAGCTGAAAGCTTAAAGAACAGAAGAATAACATGGTCCTTGTCACCATATGACAACCAGGGCAGGATGGCAGCACAAAATGTCAGAAGATTTTCCATGCCACGATGCCACTGAAAGTCTTTCACACTTTCTCAAGAATGCTACGATTTGATAACCATGAGTCAAGACCTGCAAGACGTGTGAGAAGAGAGGTCTGGAAAAGTGGGTGGAGCATCTACCATACCTCTACAACCCTGGGCCTGAAGTAACAGTGAATGAGCAACTGGTTCCATTCAGAGGTCATTTTTTTTTTCTTCATATTTGTAATATAAGTGATTTTCACTGTTAATTTTATTATGTATTGCTGTAATATCATTGATTTATGTGATTGTTTTCTGTGACATTGATACTAATTACTGATAGTTATCTCTTTTGTCAAAAGGTCGCTGTCCTTTCCGGCAGTATATGCCCAGCAAGCCAGCAAAGTATGGCATCAAGTATGGCATCAAGATATGGGTGGCCTGTGACGCACAATCCAGTTAAGCTTGGAAGATGCAAGTCTACACAGGGAAGCCGACCAGTGGAGGCCCGGAGAAGAACCAGGGGATGCGTGTTGTGCTTGATGTGACAGATGGACTGAGGGGGCACAATGTCACGTGTGACAATTTCTTCACCTCTTATGAACTCAGCCACCAGCTCCCCATGATTGGCACAGTTAGAAAGAACAAGCCTGAGCTCCCAAAGAGGAACAAGAATGTGATCCTCCTGAGCACACTGCACAAAACGGCTGAGATCAATGATCGTGAGCCATCATCCTGGACTACAACCACAACAAAGGAGGCATGGACAACCTGGACAAGGTGATTGGAACTTACAGCTGCAGGAGGATGACTGCCTGCTGGCCCCTGGTCATCTTCCATAACATTATTGATGTGTCCTCATACAATGCCTTTGTGATATGGAACAAGATCCACTCTACCTGGATGCCTGATAAGCGGAACAAGAGGAGGGTGTTCCTAGAGCAGCTGGGAAAGGCACTTGTAACCCCACACACTCTGCAGTGCTTGTGAAAGCTGTCAGGGGGCTGAATCTTGTCCTGATCGACCTGAGGCTGCAGTTGGGGCAGGCAAGAGGAGGAGATGCCAATTCTGCCCCGCAAAGAAGGACTGTAAAACAAATACTATGTGCTGCACATGTGAGAAATACATCTGCAAATTCCATACACACACTTCAATACTGTCCCACATGTGCTAATTAGAGTTGATTGATTTATTTTCTTCACGTTTTTGTTTTGTATCTATTTTCTTATTTTATTCTTATTTATTGTTGTTGTTTATACACTTGTAGGTGGGGGCAATGGTTAAAAAATGGGAGAAGACTAGTATTTTGTAGTTTAATTCCTCATTGTACAGTATATAAGAATATATCACTATTGTTTCCCTTCAATAAAATGCATTCAAAACTTCTTTCTGCACATTTCTGCTACTTTCTTAGGCTACACAAGTGCTATCTCTTGCTAAAAAATGTATGTCTACACCTATGCAGTGCCTTTAGCAATACTAATAATAATAATAAACCTCTACTTTAATAAAGAAAACAATTATGACAAGTGTGTTATAATACAAACGAGTGGTGTCCACTGATTAAATGTAGTCGTTCTGCATTGTGAAGAGGGAAAACCCAGATATTCACAACGTTTGTGATGAATGGCAGGTTGTTTCTTCATGCAAAATTGATTTGGGGTTTAAAATTCAACTAAGCTGCTTTATTTTAGGGGTTTAGTGAAGCGGGTCATTTTTTTCCCTTAGGACAAGGGGAGCATACAGAATGTTATCCTGTTATGGCTGCAGGGGGCGTATTGAAAAACTGGAAAAAGGTGCCCATTTTCAAACGGCCTCTTACTCAATTCTTGCTCGTACAATATGCATATTATTATTACTATTGGATAGAAAACAGTCTCTAGTTTCTAAAACCGTTTGAATTATTTCTCTAAGTGGAACAGAACTCTTTTTACAGCCCATTTCCTATCCGGAAGTGAGATTTCCAAAATCGATGTCTCTCTTCAAGAGCTTGTCTATAAAAGGGCATGTCACTTAGGACTGTAGAAACACGTCATACGCCTTCCCCTGGGTGTCATGCGGAAGTGAGAGCAGAAATGACTTGATTATCTCGTCCTGGGATTGAACACAACCTCTTGGAGTGAGATGTGCGCACTTAATTTTTTTTCCTGGGCGCGAATTTGGACCTGGACTCGGCTCCTGGAAAACCCTCGTTAAAGGTGAATGATCTCTGGCTTCGATTTTATTTGATACATGTCACAATATCATCCTAAAGTATGTTTTTTCAATATAGTTTAATTATATTATTGAAATTTATTCTGGACTTTAGACGTGATGCGACGCAAGAATTTTGTCACGAAGGAGAGGTTAGCGCCGCACGGCCAGTGTGCTTGCTAATTCAAGAAGGAAATCGTTCGTTCTGGATCCAAATAAAGACGGTTCTGAACAAAGGACCCCTTGGAGAACATTCTGATGGAAGATCAACAAAGATAAGGACCCAATTTGGGATGCTTTTTCATATATCTGTCGAACTGTGCTATCGCTACCGTTTGACTAGAATCAATGCTGCTGTGTGCTAGCTATTGTAGTAAGCTAATATAACGATATATTGTGTTTTCGCTGTAAAACACTTCAAAAATCGGAAATATTGGCTGTATTCCCAAGATCTTTGTCTTTCATTAGCTATCCACCATATATTTTTCTGAAATGTTTTATGATGTGTAATTAGTAGTTGACGTTGGTGTCTGTATTTTCTGTGGCTACTCCCGTGCGATTTCTGACTGTAGCTATGATGGTAGCAGTAATGTAAAACTGATTTATAGCTAAAATATGCAAAATTTTTGAACAAAACATAGATTTATTGTGTAACATGTTATAGGACTGTCATCTGAGGTAGTTTTTTCTAGGTTATTTAGGTTGGTTCTAGGTTAGTTAGGTTGGCTTGTGCATGCTACTTGCATCCTACTTGTGCTGTGAAAAATGTCTGTCCTCTTTTTTATTTGGTGGTGAGCTAACATAAATATATGTGGTGTTTTCTCTGTAAAACATTTAAAAAATCGGACATGTTGGCTGGATTCACAAGATGTTTATCTTTCAAATGCTGTATTGGACTTGTTAATGTGTGAAAGTTAAATATTTAAAAAAAAATAGATTTTGAATTTCGCGCCCTGCACTTGAGCTGGATGTTGTCATAGGTGTACCGGCGTCGTGCTGCAGCCATAAGAAGTTTTAAGACTACACAAGGTTTAAGAAAAATGCTCAATATTGGCTGAATTAAACGTATCCAAATGTAATCAATGATTACTTGATAAAATAATCAAACATAAAACATTAAATAGCCTAAAGTAATCCAGCTTTACCAATTGGTTTGGTATAAATCTGCTGGGCTGGGGAAATTAGGCAAACTCAATTTCATAGACGGGCTATGGATGCAAGGGACTGGCAGCCCATGAGAATGACATGATATATGTTTTAAACATATTTTGAAGCTATGTGTGTGTTTTTAAAGACCTCACATAACAAAAACATGGTATAAAACAACCTTATATTTTGTGTTAGGACAGAGTAGGCTCGTAGCTTTTGTATATTATTCAAGAATCAGATGAGCATGTCATTACATTAAATGACCATTGAACAGCACACTATCACAGATTTGTTCCTTTAATCAGTTGTACGCCTAATTCACATTCCAGAAAAGTTTAAACACTCACCGTGTGTAGTAGTAGCCTATGAATTTGTTGGATTCGCTCTCGTCGTCTCTGAAATGACAAAAGATCCGTCTTATCATGCACTGGTTGAAATCTGAAAGAAGCAAACCCTCACTAAGAGCAATCACTTATGAGGCAATGATTTCAATGCACGCTTTAATTGGACAGCCTAGTCGCACTCCAGGTATCCTGGAAACGCTAGTCCCACGATGTCACCCTGCTGCATACCGAGGAGCTGAGCACATAGCCGCGGAGATAGAATAGATATAATAGCCTATGGAGGACAGAGGGAACTCACGCGATATAGGGTGTGGGATAGGGAGAGAGTAAAGGCCAGATGTTGTAATTGTGTCCTTAAAACCAGTGGAGGCTGCTAAGGGGAGGACGGCTCATAATAATGGCTGGAACGGAGTGAATGGAACGGAAACCATGTGTTCGATGTATTTGATACCAATAGGTAAACTCAAAAGGTATTTATAGTATTGATGACAGAAGAGTCAGTCGGCAATGTGTCATACTGCACATTTACTGGCAAATGTCCAGGGCATTTGCGGTGTCGGTGTGAATGAAGTGTTGGTGCAGTGTTGGATGCTTATGAATGCATGGAGACAGACACACAACGTCCACAGGGTGGGTGGGCATAATTTACATCTCAAAGAGCCCCCTTCATCTCCTCAGCTCTTCATTTCCAGGTGCATGACGTGCGTCGATAAGAACTTCGTCAGACGACCAGGGAAGGCCCCACCTGCCTGTTGTCAAGACACCTGCCCCCCCAAGGCCTTTCTCTCTCCACCCTGCCTATTATTCAACACCTGTTACAAAAACATTGACGACAAACAGACTTCAAAGACTTTGAGTGTGCAGCGTGGCTTGGGCAGCTAACACCAACATTTTGAATTAGATGGAGCCCCATTGACAGATAATCTGCTTGTTTTCTGTCCATTGGCCTCATGCCAAATGGCTCTTGGTGTCATGTGATGTATCTGATATTTTACCAGGGAGTATGCCATCCATGGTTTATTGATTAGGCCCATAGTCACGATCAGAAAACAGAGGTTTCATAGTTCTTTGATGTAACTGTGCCCAGCCTTGGGAGGCTTACCACAGGCCAGGTCACCCAGCGGGAGGCCATGTGTCACAGGACCGTGAACATGACCTTTGGCTTTTGACTGAATAGACAGCAGTGTGAGTCATGACATTTGGTTTTGGATCTGCTGCTGGATCACTTAGATACTCAGGTTCTGGGAACACATCTGCAGTTCTGCACTCACACACACTTGTCATCCATTCATCTCTTTCCAAAAAGTAGCAACAATTCACCAGAATCATTCAGAAAAAAAATCTATTTGATTTTTAATGAAACATTTGAAATGGAAACGAGAGAAACTCCATTTGATTTCCAATAAAAAACGTTTGGAAATTGAGGACATTTTCTTTAAATCCTTATTGAGTTATATTTCCTCTTAAAGTCATATCTTCTTCTTCGACTTCAACTGTCAGAAATCTAGCATGACTACAATCCGGGTCAAACAAAGTACCATGATTTAAAGTCAAAACATTTCTGAGTTACACCCAAGCTTTCATATTTGTTGCAATATTACAAAATGTGTTGCAATATTATTGTATTGAGGATATGTCTGACAACATGCCCTCAAATGATAAAATAAATGTATTTACTTCTGTCATACCATTTAATGTGTTACACCAGACCACCTGTGAGAGCTGTAAACAATATCCCAGTAAAACCAGCTCCTTATTAGGAGGTTTTAAGGAACCTGTGTACTGTAGGTGCTGATGACACTGAGACAAAGCCTGTATAAACATTATAAACCATCTCTGGCTGAGACTCCAAGCCCTTGATCTGTTGTTTTCATCCCTGTTAATGAGGTATCATAAGGTCCTATAGGCTGACACTGCTGTGGCTCCCTGATTTCCCACTGTCCCAACCCTGTGTCACTTGGGAGACAGGAGGCTGCTGAACTCAGGTTAATTGAGCCACGGTAAGCCACATGATATTTTCACATGAAATTCAATCAGACACAGTCAATTAGACGCTTGCGGAAATGAGAAGCCATACACGGATTTATTGCATATTTCCATTAATTACGAGTATTAGAGTATTTCCATATAGGGGCAGTGTTTGTTGAATAACTTGAGGCAGACACTATGACATTTGTTCTACAATTGAGTCAAATATACTGAACAAAAATATAAATGCAACATGTAAAGTATTTGTCCGTTGTTTCATGATCTGAAATAAAAGATCCCAGAAAATGTTCCATATGCACAAAAAGCTTATTTCTCTCAAATTTTGTGCACAAATTTGTTTACATCCCTGTTGGTGATAATTTCTCCTTTGCCAAGATAATCCATCTACCTGACAAGTGTGGCATATCAAGAAGCTGATTAAACAGCTGCACCTTGTGCTGGGGACAATAAAAGGCCATTCTAGAATGTGCAGTTTTGTCACACAACACAATGCCACAAAATTTGAGGGAGTGTGCAATTGCCATGCTGACTGCAGGAATGTCCACCAGAGTTGTTGCCAGTGAATTTTATGTAAATTGCTCTACCATAATTCGCCTCCAACGTTGTTTTCAAAAATTTGGCAGTACATTCAACTGGCCTCACAACCGCAGACCACGTGTAACGCACCAGCCCAGGACCTCCACATTCGGCTTCTTTACCTGCGGGATCATCTGAGACCAGCCACCAGGACAGCTGATGAATAATTAAGCCCTTTTGTGTGGAAAAACTCAATCTGATTGGCTGGGCCTGACTTCCCAGTGTGTGTGCCTGGCTCCCAAGTTGGTGGGCCTACAGTATGCTCTCCCAGGCCATGGAGTATTTTTGTATGCTGGTCATACTGTCTGTGCAGCATTCAAGTTTGACTGTAATGCTATATTCAACTTGAGTGTAAAACCAATAAACAATGGGCTACATGGAAAATAGTTAGATTATTTTCCTATTCTTAACCTATGACGTATGTATTTCATAAAATGTCTATAAAAATTGCAACTATTTAAATCCGGATGTCCAGCATACATATTGGAATATTTTATCAGTGTTTTAAAAGTGGTAGAGCCTCCAAGCTGCTATTAGCTTAGTGAAGTAGAGGACGGAAGTTGGTTATTTCTAGCCTCTTCCCACAGTCGCTGGAGTGCCATGAGTCTGGCAGGCAAGTCTAAGTTTTCTCAAAAGTTCTTATTAATGAAGGGGATCCTGACTGAGTGTTTGAGTTCGAGGATGGAGTCCACCTGTTCACTGGAAAACAGGTTGTGCCACTGGGCCACAGGCTTACGGGGGTTGGACAGCATGTCTTCCCAGTGCCTCTGCTGGTTCCCTGTAGCATCACAACCCAGGAAGATCTTCCCAATAGCATCGTTCCTGCTAAACTTGTCATGGTCCCACACGGAGATCACCAGCTGAAGCCTCTGGAGGGAGCAACAGCAGACAACAGTCACTGCAAAATGTACTACAGAGGTCCCATCACCTTTTTGTTTAAAGGGGCAATCTGCAGTACAAACAATATTGGTTTTGGTAAACAGCTGAGGAATGGGGTTGAAAATATATAACCACTCTCAAATGTATAGACAGAGCTATGGATGCACGGACTGACCATCCATTATATCAAAATGATAGTTTAACCGTGCTTTGATGCTATACAGTGTTTGTTTACAATGAAATCATTTACAAATTGTGGAGTAAAACAAGCTTATACACTGTGTACAAAACATTAGGAACACCTGGTCTTTCCATGACATATACTGACCAGGTGAATCCAGGTTTAAGTGTGGAAAGAAGTGCAACGCTGCTAGTTTTTTTAAAACAGTTTCACGTGTGTATCAAGAATGGTCCACTACCCAAAGGACATCCAGCCAACTTGACACAAGTGTGGGAAGCATTGGAGTAAACATGTGCCAGCATCCCTATGGAACGCTTTCGACACCTTATAGAGTCCATGCCCCCGATGAATTGAGGCTGTTCTGAGGGGAAAAGGGGGTGAAACTCAATACTCATATTTTGTTTGCTCAGTGTATTTTGGGTTCTGATGGGGTACAACAGTTGAACTCAGCTCATGAGGCATGTTTAAGTTATATTCTTTAAAAATGTATTTGTTTATATCACACTGTAAAGGGGTTGCTGTTAATTTGACAGTAATTTACAGGCAGCTCAGTGGCAAGTAAAATTATATATTTCATATTACAGTACACCTACTCTACTATAAATACGGTATCAAACCAAGTACTGTGATAGACACACGGTACAATACCGTAAAGTTGACTGTACTTTACTGTAGAAAAAAGTACATGTTACCGTAATCTGAAGGAATGAATGGATGAATGAAATTCATTGAGGGGAGGGGTTTGTATTTCACAGTATTTTACTGTAATTGTAAGGGATTGGTACAAGCAGGTTGGCTGCTAGGTAAAGTGTTAAACATTACAGCATATTAATGAATATTTTGTGTTTTATATCACTTGCACTTTGGTTTGACATTCAATATCCCTATGGGCAAGTTAGGGACCACTGTTGATGGGAGGACTGTTCATAATAATGGCTGGAATGGAGTGAATGGAATGGTATCAAACACATGGAAACCATGTGTTTGATGAGTTCGATACCATTCCATTGACTCCATTCCAGCCATTATTATGAGCCCGTCCTCCCCAATTAAGGTACCACCAACCTCCTGTGTTAGGGACGATCAGTCAACTACACAATGTACAGGGGACAATATTTTAAAATGTCAAATGCTCCAAATTTCAATGACTTAAAAACCTCAAACCAATTATAAACTGTAGAAATTCATATACAAATATTGAAAGCATTTAATGAGACAACTAAAAGATGTGCAACATGAAAATATTGTCCTATTTACATTGTGTAGTTCATTGACGGTCCCTAACTATCCCCACAGATCGGCAATCCAAAGTCAAACCAATTTTGCCACAGGTCGCACACCAACCGGCTAAAGAAGTTGGCTAGCTTGCTAGCTAGTCCAGGCTACTTCCAAACACAAGACCTGGTTAAACTGTTTCAAGTTATCTAGAAATGTGAGTGACTGTAACTGTGTACTGTTTTGCAGAGTGAAAGAACAAACGCTTCTCACAAGATACCCACATCAGAGATACACATATCAAAGCACTCCTCCAAGACACAAATCTCATTCTCAGTCAAATTAGATAATGAGGAGAATTGAAACCGAGGCTAAAACAGAAAGTTCAGCCCCCCTTCAAGGTTTAAGACTTGCTGCTACTCCAATCTGACCCCTATACATGTTAAATTGATGGGGCACTATAACCACTTATGAGTTGAATTGGTATAACATTATCACTCATGGGTGCAAGAGGTTCGCCTCTTACAAGGCAGAACTCAAAATATAATAATGAGCCAGAAACAGCAATACCATGCACCCACTAGTGGTCAAAAGGTTTTTGACGCTCCACAGGTACAGTACAGTACTGTATTCTATGGGATGGAATGGAATTCCATTCTAAATACAGCAATTATGTCCCCGCCTACAACATTTTCCCACAATGCACCATCATTTACAGTATGCTTCAGTAAAACGTTTCTGAGTATTTAACTGTTGATAATACCATAAATTACCATATAAATTACAGTTTCGTTAAATATAACTTACAGTTTCAAACAGTGCATTCTTTAAAAAGAGTAAAAATGGATGTACAAATCGCAGATTGACGATTGAAATTATTTTAGCCAAAATATAACAATGGATTGTAAAGGGATGGCCTCTTTTCTGGAGCTCCATAACATGCAGGCAGCTGAGCTTGAAACTGTCTGGAGAGCATCTGTTACGGGATTTTTGTGTTTAATGACTAAAATATGTATACATTTGACTTAGAATTATAACCAAACAGAATACTACTATATTACTGTAAGAATGAATCTTATTATAATCATAATGTTGAATGTTATGTGTTCCTTGTTAGAAAGAATGGGTTTATCTTCAGACAGGCTAGAATGATGTCTCTACCCAGGGAGGGGAAAGACCTTGGGTTGGTTGCAGATAGTTTAACAGGTGGCAGACAGTAATGAGAACTCTAACTATACTGCCATTGTATCCGAGAGGAGGATGGACATTAAAACCTATGACATCATCTTTATTATATAACCTGATGTAAAATGTATTATGATCAGTACTCTCGAGAATAAACGCTATTGATTGATTGATTTTAAGACTGGTTTCTGCCCATTTTATGCTGATAAGTATCTTACAAATTCTTATGTATGGGCAGAGTGTTTTAATTGAACTGGTTGATAAACATAGGAATAAAATTCCTTTAACAGCATCTTAGATTTAGATGCACTATTGTAAAGTGGTTGTTCCACTGGATGTCATAAGGTGAATGCACCAATTTGTAAGTCGCTCTGGATAAGAGCGTCTGCTAAATGACTTAAATGTAAATGTAAAATCTTAGCCATATTCTGAGATACGATCATACTTACTTGAATTTGTTCAAATGACACCACAAATGTAAAAGATTCGTTGAAGTAGGGATTTAGTGTGCACTTTTTAACAGATGTCTTCTTTCTCTTCCACTTCTTCTTGTCCAGAGCTAGCTGCACTTTCACATAGGGATCTACAGTGTACATGAATGACAGTAGAATGTAGTTTGAGCATCCAGTATTATTTGTAATAATCGAAACTGGCCACAATAATCCTGTAGTATTATTTGTAATATTCATAATTTTGCCTGGAATCCTGACCTGTTTTATAACAGTCCACTCCTTGTTACTCCATGTCATATGTTTGGCATATGACGCTTAGTACAAGGAGTGGAATTTCAGCACAAAACCGGTCTGGATTCCAGGCTAATCATAACTAGCCTCTTCACAAATACAACCATTCAGTCTTCCTCTCAGAGAGCCAGGGCTTGGACCTACCTGATGAGCCCCTTAAATCCATATTCTTTAGGTTCTTGACTTCCAGGATGACAACAGTCAGTTTGCTGGTGGTCGGGACGTAACGCAATGAGAAGCAGATCTCTCCCAGAATGATATCCTGTAATCACAGAAGGTAACCAGAAACGACATGAACAACCAGGTGGAAATACAGTATGTAGGCCAATATTATCTCAAGGAAAATTAGGTAGAGGTAGACTTCCTGTCCTTGTATCAGCATTATGACAGGTCCAAAAATCAAGTCACATCCTAACCTCAGACTTGGAGGGTTCACTAAGGTTTTTCCACTCCTCGATCACATGATTCCAGTCGATGGTTCCGAGCTGCAGCCTCAGCTCCCCGATGATGTCATGTTTGGAGAACCTATCGAAGTCGAACACCTTCATGACTATGGTGGACTCATTGAGCTCAGCTTTGTCAATCTGGACACAAGACAGTCAGATGAGATTGAAGAGTGGGGCAGAGACACAGACTCACTAACACTGTGTATGAAACAATAGACTGGCTAAAAAGCTCTTAAACATATAAAACATACAATAGGAATATCAATCTAATACCTCAAATGTGAAGTGTTCATTGAAAACGGGGTTAAGGGTTTTCCTGTAGACCTTAGTCTCGAATGTCTTTGACTTGTTGGGGGTGATGTAGACTTTAACATAGGGGTCAGAGGTGCCTCCCAGGTCCATAGCTGGCAGTGCTACAGCCTGTTTAATCCCCACTGTCAGCTGCAGGGGATGAGAGACGGTAGGAGAGTCAAGGACAGTAGGGGAAGATAAAGGGCCACACACACACATGCAAGACCACTGTAATTCCAACTGTTGTATGGTATAAAAATAAAGACACACTGAAGTATACTTAAATTAAATTTTGAAAAATCAGACATTTTGCTCTTGTAATGTGTAATAATTCATACAATATACTGTATATAAAAAAGTATGTGGAAACCCCTTGAAATTAGTGGATTTGGTTATTTCAGTCACACTCGTTGCTGACAGGTGTATAAAATCTAACACACAGCTATGCAATCTCCATAGACAAACATTGGCAGTAAAATGGCCTTATTGTAGAGCTCAGTGACTTTCAACATGGCACTGTCATAGGATGCTACCTTTCCAACAAGCCAGTTCGTCAAATTTCTGCCCTGCTACTGCTGCCCCGGTCAACTGTAACTGCTGTTATTGTGAAGTGGAAACCTCTAGGAGCAACAACGGGTCAGCCGTTGAAGTGGTAGGCCACACAAGCTCATAGAATGGGACCGCTGAGTGCTGAAGTGCGTAACGCGTAAAAATCGCCTGTCCTCGGTTGCAACACTGACTACCGACTTCCAAACTGCCTCTGGAAGCAATGTCAGCACATGAACTGTTCATCGAGAGCTTCATGAAATGGGTTTCCATGGCCAAGCTGAGTTTTTTGTTGTATCATTCCTGGTAGTTTTTCAATCTGTTAGACCTTAAATGTAGCTGTTTATTCATTTTTTTTAACCAGATTATATATTTAAGGGGGGGGGGGCTATTCCCTTGATTTATTTGCAGTAAAAACTTAAATGTAATATGTTTCAAGGCTAAGATCACGATACGCAATGCCAAGCGTTGGCTGAAGTGGTGTAAAGCTCGCCGCCATTTGACTCTGGAGCAGTGGAAGCGCGTTCTCTGCGAGCCAGGCCTAATCTCCCAACATCAGTGACTGACCTCACTAATGCGCTTGTGGCTGAATGGAAGCAAGTTCCCGCAGCAATGTTCCAACATCTACTGGAAAGCCTTCCCAGAAGAGCAAAGGCTGTTATAGCAGAAAAGTGGGGACTAAGTCCAAATTATTGGCCATGATTTTGGAATGAGATGTTGGCTTGTGGTGGCTACGGTGTTTTGAGAAAGTTACAAGTTCAAAAGACTAACTAACCTCTTGTGCCTTGTATTCCAGAGAGTAGAGTAGTCTTCCACGGTTTTTAGCTGAGCCGTAGTTTGCATCATCCGAGGCAGGTTGGACCTGCCCATCAAGAACACTGTCATAGCTCAAACCAGCCAATCACATTCATCGGTTACACAATCAATCCCTCAAGCAGTGGCCCATCCTAACATACAGTGCCAGTCAAAAGTTTGGATACACCTACGCATTCAAGGGTTTTTCTTTATTTGTCCTGTTTCCTACATTGTAGAAGAAAAGTGAAGACATCAAAACTATGAAATAACACATAGGGAATAATGTAGTAAGTAATATCATGTAGTAAAAAAAAGTGTTAAACAAATCAAAATATATTTTATATTTGACATTCTTCAAAGTAACCACCCTTTGCCTTGATGACAGCTTAGCACACTCTTGGCATTCTCTCAACCAGCTTCATGAGGTAGTTACCTGGAATGCATTTCAATTAACAGGCGTGCCTTTTTAAAGGGAATTTGTGGAATTTCTTTCCTTTTTAATGCATTTGAGCCAATCAGTTGTGTTGTGACAAGGTAAGGGTGGTATACAGAAGATAGCCCTATTTGGTAAAAGACCAAGTCCATATTATGGCAAGAGCAGCTCAAATAAGCAAAGAGAAACGACAGTCTATCATTACTTTATGACATGAAAGTCAGTCGCAAAGACCGTCAAGCGCTATGATGAAACTGGCTCTCATGAGGACCGCCACAGGAAAGGAAGTCCCAGAGTTACCTCTGCTGCAGAGGATAAGTTCATTATAATCAACTCCACCTCAGATTGCAGCCCAAATAAATACTTCACAGAGTTCAAGTAACATTCGCATCTCAACATCAACTGTTCAAAGGAGACTGAGTGAATCAGGCCTTCATGATCGAATTGCTGAAAAGGACACACTACTAAAGGACACCAATAAGAAGAAGAGACTTGCTTAGGCCAATAAACACGAGCAATGGACATTAGACCGGTGGAAATCTGTCCTTTGGTCTGATAAATCTAAATTTGAGATTTTTGGATAATGTCCGCAAGTGTGGTTCCCACCGTGAAGCATGGAGGAGGAGGTGTGATAGTGTGGGGGTGCTTTGCTGGTGACACTGTCTGTGATTTATTTAGAATTCAAGGCACATTTAACCAGCGTGGCTGGCTACCACAGCATTCTGCAGCGATACACCATCCCATCTGGTTTGCGCTTAGTGGGACTATCGTTTGTTTTCAACAGGACAATGACCTAAAACACACATCCAGGCTGTGTAAGGGCTATTTGACCAAGAAGGAGAGTGACGGTGTAGCATCAGATGACCTTTGTCTCCACAATCACCCAACATCAACCCAATTGCTTTAGGATGAGTTGAACCGCAGAGTGAAGGAAAAGCAGCTAACAAGTGCTCAGCATATGTGGGAACTCCTTCAAGACTGTTGAAAAAGCATTCCTCATGAAGCTGTTTGAGAGAATGCCAAGAGTGTGCAAAGCTGTCATCAAGGCAAAGGGTGGATACTTTGAGGAATCTAAAATCTAAAATCTATTTTGATTTGTTTAATACTTTTTTGGATACTACATGATTCCATATGTGTTATTTCATAGTTTTGATGTCTTCACTATTATTCTACAATGTAGAAAATAGTGAAAAGAATAATGAGAAACTCTTGAATGAGTAGGTGTGTCCAAACTTTTGACTGGGACTGTACATAAGGAGCTAAGGCTACACCTCTACTTTACTCCCCCACAACGGCGACCAATCCAAGCAAGAAGAAATGGATAGAATGGAGCGGATGCTCTGAGTTATCCCAAGAAGACCAAGCTAGTACTACTACTACTACCTTTACTTACTAGCGATGTAGTCGTGGAACCAGTCGCCCCTTGTAGATTGATCTGATGGTCCGGCTTGTTCTTTCTCTTTTTCTTGCTCTTGCAGCAGTATTTCTCAAAGACCCAAATAATACACACCAAAAACAGCAAGACGATGACGGCAAAGATGGTGTAAATGGCCCATCTTGGCACTGCGTGAGATAGAAAAAGACAGCAGTTTGTCTCATTATGACACACTTCTGAAGCATGAGGCAAGAGCACAGCCAGCAAGATTAAGGAGAGATAAACTTGTAACAAGTTGAAATGGAGAGCTATTTGAAAACATTTGCCTTGCATTTATTTGACAGCAGCAGCCCCTAGCTGCCGAGTCCTGAGAGTCAGTGTAGTCAAGTAGTCTCACACATCTGAATCATGCAGCAAAGAGCACAGCCAGCAGGATATATTAACATATATAACAAGTGAAAATTGAGAGCTAAAAAATGTGCGCTTGAAGTGGAATTTGGAATTAGATATGTCACATAGAAACAGGTGCCCAGGCAGGCAGGCTGCTCTACTCGGCTATGTCTGTTGAAAGTGGGACAGATGGGGGGCAGCGTAGGGGTGCCCACTCATGAGAGAGTGTGTGTGGGGGGGGTGTCAGAAGAAGAGAGGGGGTGGAAAGATAGATGGAGGGAGAGATGTGGTGGGGGTGGGGGAGTGGTGGAAGAGGTGTGGGCAGTTAGGTGGTTACTTACAGTGAATCTTGTGCAGCAGATGGTCTATAAACCCGAAGGCGGCGTTAGTGGGGCTGGCAGTAGTTTTGTTATTAAGTAGTAGTAGGGGTTATTTTGCCGTTTGCTAATGGGGTTTTAGGAAACATGGTATATGTACAGGTGAATAGCTGAGACCTAGAATCAAGAGGAAACAGCAAAAACAGGCTATGAGGAAAAGCAATTTGGGTAATTCATAGCTCAGGTTGTTACTCTGTCTGCTGACGGCAACTGCTACTTTAACACAGCTACCGTACTGTTGCTCCACAGCAGCCTCTTCTGGTTACATAAAGCACTAATCATTTTCATAGCTTTGATGTTGAAACTATTTTCAAACTCAAGTTATGCCCCCACCCATTCTTTCTTAACATCCATTCTTTAAAAACATTGTGCCTCTGCTTGCAAAAACGTGGTTGCCGTGACAGAGAGCGGATACTTAGCCATAACCATTGTTAAACAACTGCAGAGTTGAGTGCTGACAGCTCCACACAGGCAGTAGCTCATTAAAAGAGGGTGTGCTGCACACCCTGATAACATTATTTGAGACAAAATGGCCATAGCACAGAGGATTACTTTCTTACACTGTACACGGCAAATTGGCCAGTATTACCTAGTGTTGATTTTTCAGTGTAACATTTCTAGAGTTGATTCAGGAGTTAAATTAACTATGTAAGTGTTAAATCAACACTCATTGGTGTTAAAGAACCCCAGTGTTGGTGTTAACAACCAGTGTTGAACCAAAACCACACCCATCAGTATCATATATCCCAGAATGCTCTTTTGTAGGTTGATTTTTCGAATTGTTTGTTTCAATATCTATGTTTTTTCAGGGACATAGATTGATTAATAATAATCCAATGTGCTACTTAATTTATTGCACCATTACTAAAATGGTTGTTCCAGTTTAGATGCTTTAGGTAGTCTCATATCTTAGTCTTCCTGACCCTGGCAATCATTCTGAATGCAGGTTGCGGGTGAATAAAAATTCTAAATGTTGGATATCCCCACACTGGCCAGCATAATGTGACTTGCAGACCTGACGTGGCCTGTAAACCATGAGTTTGAGGCCACTGTATTAGGTTAAAACTGGGCCCTCAAAATAAGGCCTTATGAAATACGTATTATATTGTTTTAAAGAATTACATTTTAATGATAACATATTCACTTAGGATCTCACTTGGTGAAGTCCACACAACTGAAAATGAATGAATGCAGCAACCATGTTTCTGTCAGTAGCAATACAGTCATGGGTGGTAACTCTACAATTCATTGAAAAGCACTTTGGGAAATATGCAAATAAGGCTTTAAACTAAGCAGTGTGTTAATTTAACACTGAAAAGTGTGGACCTGTATAGACACTGGAACAGTGTTAAATGTAATACTCTCAGTGTTTATTTAACCCTGGAGAATTTGCTGTGTATTAAATACAGTTCACATTATTTGAGCGTTAGAACAAAAGTGGAAAGAAAAAGTACCACAAGAGCTTGAGTCTTTGTTCCCATGACCACAACCAACAACCATACAATAGCCCCAAAAAAACGTAATCAAAAGATACCTATATTCTGACAGAATCAAGTTTTACAATATAGGAAAACGAATATGTAAGCACCGAGTTAACACTCACTGTTTCAGGACCAGTGTAGGTTGTATCCTTATTACCGTAGCCTACTTGAAGACTGTATTACTCTATCCTTCATCCATGCAGTTCTCCAGCAAAAGGGAGTTACAGGATAACAACAAACGAGGGGAAGGAAGTCACTTTGCCCTGAAAGTCTGAAAGTGGCTGGATCAGCCCATAAACGTTCTGTATGAAGTGTTGATCAGTGAGAAGAAGACGTGATCACATGGGGAAGATAAATATTATACCATTATGCATTTTGCATAGTTCATTGCTAAGTAGATAAAAGGCCAACTTAGTTAGGCTGTAGCCTTTACTATTGTTCCAACTACAGTATCACAGTTTCGTTTAGAATACCATTTTTGAGTAACCTATGTTACAGGTGCGTATCACTAGAATTTAACAACACAATAAGCTGTGTATTCTGGTTTACACACATCTTTCTGCCGTGTTTAAGTACTCAATCTTCAGCCATACAGTGTTTACACTTTACAAACACACATTTAGGTAATCTATTGCCAGAGTTGATGCATGTGTCAGTATACCTAACGAGTAACACAACAAAGACGTTTCCAAAATGAACCACCCATGATCTTGACTATATTACTCAAAAACACATGTCTGTTGGACAGTCACGTGATAAGCACATTTTGGAGAGGCCTGAGTGGGTTTCTTTAAATGTGTAAATATTGCACTGGTATATTGCTTGACTTAACTTTTTGTGCAATGATAACAGATAGGTTTGTTTCCAGAACTTGTTATTCCAATGATGTGTGCTGATCCCAATCATCCCTTCCCTCTATTTTGTTACAACTTGTAGATAGGTATGGTAGGAAGCCAGTGGAGGCTGATGGGATGGACTATAGGAGGACGGGCTCGTTGTAATTACTGGAATGGAATCAACGGAACGGTATCAAACACGTCAAACAATTCAAATCCCGTGTTCGATTCCGTTCGATTTATTCTATTCCAGCCATTACAATGAGCCGGTCCTCCTATAGCTCCTCCCACCAGCCTCCACTGTAAGAAACTTTGATGTATACCCTAACACAAGTAACAGAGGCAGTGGCTACAACAACTCATGTACACACAGTGACACCACACAGTGTGTGTGTGTGTGTGTGTGTGCGTGCGTGCGTGCGTGCGTGCGTGCGTGCGTGCGTGCGTGCGTGCGTGCGTGCGTGCGTGCGTGCGTGCGTGCGTGTGTTTGTGTGTCAGGGAACACGTACAACATTGGAATGCTTGGCTCCATCTCAGGATTAGAAGAGGAGAGACATTCGATTGACTAGGAGATAGTACAATAGTCTGGAAATGTTTTATGCACATGGGGTAATAGCCTTCTACAGTAGAGTATCAAATAACATCTTGGAGGGAAAGCAAGAGTAAACAGAAGCATTTTCATTTACATATGAATTAGCATAAAAAACGGTTCTGTTACACCACTGTGAAAAGTGACAACCGTCCCTCCATGAGTGAATAGTCACCTCTCCTATCATCTCATTAACTATTTATATTTATCCCATTACTTTCCTGTATTCAAATTACACACATCTGACTACTTTGTATTTTAAGTTTTTAAGTCCACTTGGTTTTATAAATATGCAATTTATAAATATGGTTGCCATGACAAATAAACAACATAATCTCATAATTTGTGTAGTTCTGTCTGTCTGCTAGTCCTACTACTCCTGTACAGCGGGTGGCAGTATTGGATAAGTATCTGAGATGTTTTTTACGGAAAAACACTGTAGAAAGGGAGGGCAATTTTACCGTACTCGCTTAGGCACTCGCATACACGAAGGCTACTGGTTTCAAATGGTTCTTTATTCTGCATAATCTGTTCAACATATGTGGAGGTTTGTCATTATAGCCTATTCAAATAGACCATTTTGCAAGAACAAATGCCTTCTAAAGTATTCCTGAAAGTCAATTGGCTTTGTACTTTCGTTTTCATGGTTAAGAAACTATAGAGTTTGGAGATTGTTTGCGTTATTATTTTTCAAACTATTATCGTTCAAACTGGTTTATCGAGCAGGATGGATTCAATGGTGCGCAACCCGGATGTCAAGCAGGTGAGACAACGTCATGTCACATATCCTGCGGCAAAACTGTATTTTCATAATCGTCAACAGAAAAACGACTTGTATACGTCTATGTTTGAGCACTGCTGTTGAATGTTTATGTCTGTCTCTAGAGAGACGCAGCTCAGGCTGTGGTAGTTGCAGTGTCATCAGACGCAATTTTTGACCCAGAAGTTGAGCAAGTCCATGGAGCAACAGAACCTTTGAGAAAGGGAGATGCTTTTTCTTTCATGAAGGTGAAAATTTATTATTTTAAGCACCCATAATGTATGCACAGGTAGCAGTATTACGAAGTGACATTTAAAAGTGTTATGCATAATAGAAATGGAATTACAGTCTTTACAGAAATTTAGTTGGCCGTACTATATTTATATGGACTATATTTTTATGGTTTTGCATGCTTTCATCCTCATCAGGCCATCCAGGTAGTGAATGAAAGACTGCTGACCATGAACTCTGATGAGACATTGCTGTTCGATGTGATTCTGCTGTCCAATGACAGCGAAGAAAAACACTCACGGATCATTGCCAGTGCAAAACATTATGGTACGGCATACACTCCGAATTAGGCCTACAATAAGGGTATGTACTGTATGTAAGATTAATCACTATTTTGTATTTCTTGTATTCCCCAAAAGGTCTTGATATTGGCAGATTTTGCTTCTGCAACAAGGAGGATTCCATTGAGAGCCTGCAATCAAACAACGTGAAACTGTTTCTGTCAACGGATACTAATGATGTGTGCAAGGCCTTACAAAAAGGTATGGTGTTTCGAAGTCTTACATTAACTCAGAAACAAACCTTAATTTGGTGAACATTTGTTATCGTAAAGGTTTTAATTAAATACCGCCCTCACTCACTCACTCTCACACACACACAATCTTTCTCTCAACCCAACTGTTAAATTCCCCTGTTTCTTTGGACATTGTTTCAGGTGTTCCAGCAGCCCTACTGTACCGTCCGACAGACCCACATCATCAGACAGAGGATCAGCTCAAAGTGGTGTTCTCAGGAGATGTGATTGGATCCTCAGAGGAGATGCTGCATGGCTTAAGAGAACAGGGCTTCACCGAGACCCAGCTGCAGGGCTTTAAAACTGCAAAGGTACAGTAGTTGTGGTATAACAACATACCTGTCCTACCCTTCTAGAATACATGACTATATAGAACCAAAACGGGTTCAATGGCTTACTTCATATGGCCTTCAGAAAGGTTCTATATAGAACTGCAAAGCACTTTTATTTTTAGCAGTGTATATAATACTGTATGGGTTTCCATTGATAATGCACTTACTATATGTGAGTTGGATTAATTACTGGCTTTCACTAAATAAAAGTATTGCTGTTTGTACTCAAGGGTTCCGTGAAAGAGTTTGCCGTATTGATGGGAGAGATGAGGAAGAGGTTTGGGTTGGAGGGCAGCCCCCTCTGCACCGGCCTGATGACAGTGTGGAGCTCCAGGGATGTGTGTGCCAGCGCCCTGAAGACTCTAAGAGGCTGGGGACTGCTTGTGGATGAGGCCTTTTGCCTGGCCGGAGCCCCTCGTAGCCCCATCCTTAACTTGGTACAGCCTCACATACTCTGCCTCGATGGCCTGTATCACATGGAGGGGTTCACTGCAATGTCATGATGGATGGCAGACCAATGGGAAGAAGATGTATGTTTGGGTATTTTTCTGTTACATTTTTGGATAGAAGCTTTCTTGTATGCTTTTTGGCTCGAGTTTTATTTGAACTCACCAGCATTTTTATCATTCATACAACAGATGCCAACTTCAGTATATCAATGAACCAACTGCTTGAACAGATTGTTGTGTAAATAAATATTTAAATATTCCTTTAGTCTTGATTATTTAATTTTTACAAACTACAAAAATTGAATAAACTCTGAGCAGCACATAATGCATTCTGAATGACACACAATTTTTCTCAGGTGGTGCGGTGCATATAGCCTGCGTAAATAAGAATGACCATAACTCCAATATTTGAACCTGTGAATTAGCCTCAGGTAAGTCATGTGATGCGTGACAGGAATGACAGGTAAATAGCAACAAGTAACCAATGATGTGCATGAACACCTCTCAGGAGAGACTGTATCCAGTGTATGGATCCTTTACAGTCGAACACCACAGAAGTGGTAGAGAAGCCATCAGAACTTGCATAACAACAAACAAATTAATTAATTAAAAATAAAGATTAGACATCTCTGTGTATTAGCAGCTTGATGTCTGAGTCACTCATACAGTAAGATACAAAGTATATATGTTTTTAACACTTGCTGCTCCCGAGTGGTGCAGCTGTCTAAGGCACTGCATCTCAGTGCAAGAGGTGTCACTACAGTCCCTGGTTCGAATCCAGGCTGTATCACATCCGGCCGTAATTGGGAGTTCCATAGGGCGGCACACAATTGGCCCTTGTTTGGCCGGTGTAGGCTGTCATTGTAAATAAGAATTTGTTCTTAACTGACTTGCCTAGTTAAATAAAGGTAAAAAAAAAATGAATTCATAAATTCATAAAATGGAGTGGAGTGTACTATTAACTGCATTAGTCATGTGTGGTTAGCAACTGGACATTGCCTATATTATGCAGTAATTATATATGAATTGTGTAGTGACAAAGATAAGATTGCTGCAGATCATGGTAAAATGATACTGCTTGAACCATTATTAGTAGTCTAAGGACCTTTTTTGTTCGTAAGGCTTGACAGGTCCTAGGGGCACTGAGGAGATCCTTATAGCATCCTGTGTACCATTTCTGTTTGGTTTGCTATCCAGTTTTCCCTTCACAAAGTTCAAGACCTTGAGGCAATCTATTTTTGACTCAGAAAGGGATTTCTGTCATCTATTCCTTGATTCCTACAGCAACACCTTTGACGACGATGAAGGTGAACCCAGCAAAGGAACTATCCTGAACCAAAATATAAATGCAACAATTTCATAGATTTTTCTGAGTTACAGTTCATATCAGTCAATTTAAATAAATTCATTAGGCCCTAATCTATGGATTTCACATGAATGGCCAGGGGCGCAGGGGGCATAGACCAACCCACTTGGGAGCCAGGCATAGCCAATCAGAATGAGTTTTTCCCCACAAGAGCTTTATTACAGGCAGAAATATTCTTCAGTTTCATCAGCTGTCCGGGTGGCTGGGCTTAGACGATCCCGCAGGTGAAGAAGCCGGATGTGGAGGTCCTGGGCTGGCGTGGTTACACGTGGTCTGCGGTTGTGAGGCCGGTTGAACTTACTGCACAATTTTCTAAAACGACATTGTAGGCGGCTTATGGTAAAGAAATTAACATTACGTTCTCTGGCAACAACTCTAGTGGACATTCCAGCAGTCAGCATGTCAATTACACCCTCCCTCAAAACTTGAGACATCTCTGGCATTGTGTTGTGTGACAAAACTGCACATTTTAGAGGGGCCTTTTATTGTCCCCAGCAGAAGGTTCAGCTGTGTCATGATAAGTAAAAGATGGCCGCGAAGGGTAGGGCTGCCGTCTTATCGGCTCATAACCAACCATAATATTTTGTTTGTTTTTTCGCGTTGTTCGTAACTTGTTTTGTTACATAATGTTGCTGCTACTATCTTTTATGACCAAAAAGATCTTCTGGTCATCAGAACTGGGATTACTCACCTGAAATTGGACGAGGACGCGAGGGATGGAAACCCGACCAGGCCCAGATCGACGTCATTCGCAGGAAAAGGAAACGTAGGTTTCGCGGAAAAAGATCAGGATGCCTTGTGAGGATCAGGCGATGAGTGGCTAATCTGCCCTTGCCTTACGTTCTGCTAGCTACCATTCAATCGCTGGAAAATAAATGGGATGAACTGAAAGCAGGTATATCCTACCAACGGGACATTCAAAACTGAAATATCTTATCTTTCACCGGGTCGTGGCTGAACGACGACATTAAGAACTTACAGCTGGTGGGTTATACACTCTATCGGCAGGACAGAGCAGCAGCCTCTGGTAAGACACGAGGCCGGGGCCTATGCATATTTGTAAACAATAGCTGGTGCAAGATATCTAAGGATGTCTCAGGGATTTGCTCGCCTGAGGTAGAGTATCTCATGATAAGCTGTAGACCACACTATCTACCTAGAGAGTTTTCATCTTTAGAGAGTTTTCATTCATCTGTTTTCATCCATCTGTATTTTTTATAGCTGTCTACATACTACCACAGACCGAGGCTGGCACTAAAACTGCACTCAATGAGCTGTATTCCGACAAAAGCAAACAGGAAAATGCTCATCCAGAGGTGGCGCTCCTAGTGGCCAGGGACTTTAATGCAGGGAATTTCTATCAGCATGTTAAATGTGCAACCAGAAGGAAAACAATTCTAGACCACCTTTACTACACACACAGAGACTCGTATAAAGCTCTCCCTCGCCCTCCATTTGGCAAATCTGACCATAACTATCCTCCTGATTCCAGCACCAGTGACTCGGTCTATAAAAAAGTGGTCAGATGAAGCAGATGCTAAACTACAGGACTGTTTTGCTAGCACAGACTGGAATATGTCCTGTGATTCTTCCGATGGCATTGAGGAGTACACCACATCAGTCTCTGGCTTTATCAATAAGTGCATCGAGGACATCGTCCCCACAGTGACTGAACGTACATACGCCAACCAGAAGCCATGGATTACAGGCAACATTCGCACTGAGCTAAAGGGTAGAGCTGCCGCTTTCAAGGAGCGGAACTCTAACCCGGAAGCTTATATGAAATCCGACGAAACATCAAACAGGCAAAGCGTCAATACAGGACGAATATTGAATCGTACTACACCAGCTCCGATGCTCGTCGGATGTGGCACGGCATGCAAACTATTACAGACTACAAAGGGAAGCACAGCCGAGAGCTGCCCAGTGACATGAGCCTACCAGACAAGCTGATTAACTTCTATGCTCGCTTCGAGGCAAGTAACACTGAAACATGTATGAGAGCATCAGCTGTTCCGCACGACTGTGTGATCATGCTCTCCGCAGCCAATGTGAGTAAGACCTTTAAACAGGTCAACATTCACAAGGCCGCTGGGCCAGACGGATTACCAGGACGTGTACTCCGAGCATGCGCTGACCAACTGGCAAGCGTCTTCACTGGCATTTTCAACCTCTCTCTGTCTGAGTCTGTAATACCAACATGTTTCAAGCAGACCACCATAGTCCCTGTACCCAAGAATACTAAGGTAACCTGCCTAAATGACTACTGACCCGTAGCACTCATGTCTGTAACCATGAAATGTTTTGAAAAGCTGATCATGGCTCACATCAACACCATTATCCCAGAAACCCTAGAACCACTCCAATTTGCATACCGCCCCAACAGATCCACAGATGATGCAATCTCTAACGCACTCCAAACTGCCCTTTACCACCTGGACAAAAGGAACACCTATGTGAGAACGCTATTCATTGACTACAGCTCAGCGTTCAATACCATAGTGACCTCAAAGCTCATCACTACTCTCAGGACCCTGGGACTAAACACCACCCTCTGCCACTGGATCCTGGACTTCCTGACGGGCCGCCCCCAGGTGGTAAGGGTAGGTGACAACACATCCACCACACTGATCCTCAATACAGGGGCCCCTCAGGGGTGCGTGCTCAGTCCCCTGCTGTACTCCCTGTTCACTCATGACTGCACGGCCAGGCACGACTCCAACACCATCATTAAGTTTGCTGATGACACAACAGCCTGATCACCGACAACGATGAGACAGCCTATAGTGAGGAGGTCAGAGACCTGACTATGTGGTGCAAGGACAACAACCTCCCCCTCAATGTGATCAAGACAAAGGAGATGATTGTGGACTACAGGAAAAGGTGGACCGAGAACGCCCCCATTCTCATCGACGGGGCTGTAGTGGAGCAGGTTGAGAGCTTCAAGTTCCTTGTCGTCCACATCACCAACAAACTAACATGGTCCAAGCACACGATAAAACCTATTCCCCCTCAGGAGACTGATCCTCATAAGGTTTTACAGCTGCACCATCGAGAGCATCCTGACGGATTGCATCACTGCCTGGTATGGCAACCTCTCGAACTCCGACTGCAAGGCATTACGTCCCAGTACATTACCGTACATTACCAGGGCCAAGCTTCCAGCCATCCAGGACCTCTATACCAGGCAGTGTCAGAGGATGGCCCTAAAAATTGTCAAAGACTCCAGCCACCCTAGTCATAGATTGTTCTCTCTGCTACCGCAGGGGTAGCGGTACCGGAGCGCCAAGTCTAGGTCCAAAAGGCTTCTTAACAACTTGTAGCCCCAAGCCATAAGACTCCTGAACAGCTAATCAAATGGCCACCCAGACTATTTGCACCCCCCCCCCCCGATGCTGCTGCTACTTTCTGTTATTATCTATGCATAGCCACTTTAATAACTCTACCTGCATGGACATAATAACCTCGACACCGGTGCCATCCGCACATTGACACATTGACTCTGTATCGGTACCCCCTGTATATAGCCCTGCTATTGTTATTTACTGCTGCTCTTTCATTATTTGTTATTCTTATCTCTTATTTTTATATGGATTTTCTTATAACCGCATTGTTGGTTAAGGGCTTGTAAGTAAGCATTTCACTGTAAGGTGTACCTGTTGTACTTTGCGCATGTGACAAATTATATTACTTTTTTTTTGATCATGCTGTTTAATCAGATTCTTGACATGCCACACCTGTCAGTCAGATGGATTAACTTGACAAAGGACAGGGGGAATAGGGTTCTACCAAGAACAGTTTTTATCTGAAGAACCCTTTTTTGGGAGATGAGGGACCTTTGTAAGGCAAAGGGTTCTACCTAGAACTTGTATCATCCTAAGAACCGTTTTTTGAAGAAAGGATTATTTTATGATTCTTTGGAATGCAAGAAAGATTATTTGGAAGGTAAGGTTCTACATAGAACCCTTCTGAATCTGAATAAGCTTTTTTATCGTATTTTTTTCCTTTATTTGAAATAGTGACCGAGCATTAGTGTTTACCTCAGTGTTTGGACCTTAACATCAGGAGTGAGTAATCTGAAAGTGTAAAAAATATAGGTGTGAGAATGTTTTAAACTGTACCTATATGGGAATATTTGTGCATGTATCTGGTATATCCTTAATAATTTTACATAAACAGTAGACATAGTGGATATTTTTGACATGATTTCTGTCTTTCAAATGATTATTTTCTGTGATTTTATTAAGCTGAGAGTAGGAGAATAAAAGGGAATAAGTGAACCAGCTGTGTATTGTACGGTACACAGCAAATTGGCCAGTTTTACCAAGTGTTGATTTTTCACTGTAACATGTATAGTGTTGATTCAGGAGTTAAATTAACTTGACACTCACAGGTGTAAAAGAACCACAGTGTTGGTGTTCATAACCAGAGTTGAGTGTGCTTTTGTCATATTTACTCTGTGTAAGGTAAAACACTCAAAACCACGTTCATCATTATAATATTTCCCAGCATACTCTATTGCTGGTTGATTTTCAGAATTGTTTGTTTCAATATCTTTCTTATTGCATGTACATTCATTTGTTGATTAATATTATTCTACACACAAAGCTAAATAACATACATTTTTCTAAAATAATCCAATCTGTTAGTAGTTGGATTTATTGCACCTGTTACTGAGATGTTTTTTTTCTCCAGTTTAGATGATTTAGGTAGTGTCCTTACTCAATCTTCCTTTCACTGGTAGTCATTCTGAATGCAGGTTGAGGGTGATTAATTCCAATTGTTGGATGTCCTCACTCTGGCTGGATTCCAATAGGAATTACACATCACTTTGCAAGCCAGCATAATGTGATTTGCAGGCCTGATGTAGCCTGGAAACCTGGAGTTTCCTAACATCACTGTGTTAGGGTATAACTAGGACCTCAAATATATGTATTATGATATTTGTAATGTATTGTCATAAAAACTCATTATAAAGGATAATGAGGCTGGTGGAACCGTTCATAGAGGGTTCTACGAAGAACCCTTCAAAGATAAAAATGTTCTCAGGGGAACCATTTATAGGGGGTTCTAGGCAAAACCCTTCATAGAGGGTTCTATATAGAATAATTTACTTCTATGAAGAAACCAAAATAGAGGATTCTCGGTAGAACCCTCTGCAAAGGGTTCTACACACCACCAAAATGGGTTCCCCTATGGCACGTGTCAAACTCATGGAATGAGTGCCCTATGGGGACAAACCAAAGAACCCTATATAGTTCTCCTTAGCACCTTTTTTTCTAAGATAGGAATAAACATGAGAATTGTAGCTTCATGTCTTAGCTAGTTTGTTCAAAAAACACCATATCAAACGGATGAGACGTTTAATGTTGTATTGCAGTGATTCATCGGAAATACAATGAAACCAAGTCCAGCACATATGTCAAGGATGGAAGAGACTATTCAATGTATTATGGACTGGAAGTGTAACTAGGTATCTCAGCCAGGATACATACACAGTAAGTTTGAAATGGAGGAGAAGACTAAAGGCTTCTGTTTTTACCCCCCATCCCACACCCACTTGAGAGATCAACTTTATGTGCATGATCAAACTTCTTAAAAACAACTGCTCCTCTATATTCTGTTTCCCTAACTAAATAGTTGAGTGTCATTGGCAGAATTAGCATTGGGGACGTACACTGTGTAAAGATGGCTGTGAGGTCGTGGTGGGCACTGGCACCTCCCTGATCCTCAGCCCCTATGATGAGATCAACGCTCTGCAGAAGGCTGTTGGATCTGTGCCCTGGAACCATGGAAAAGTAGGACATAACAGATGACATATTACATTTCTAGAATCATCCAATAATCCTTTATTTTTTTACATTCTGATGTCCTTCTTGTATCCTTCTTGTATCTCCCAAATTCAAGAGGGTACAAATTATTTTGCGTTTAGGTAGGTCCTTAAAGAGGTCCTTGAATACCCATTTCACAACCCTCTAGAGATTCTAATGCCATTCACGGGTGTAAACTGTGAGAGGGAGCTGGTTACTGTTGTTAAACGCTAGCTGTCATTTCCCTGTTGTTTCACAGTACACGGTTGACTTTGAGAAACTGCCTCCCCACTGTCTCTTTCACGATCAGTTGAAGGGTCTAACTTCTGACTGGAGAACAACAGTAGATTACAAGTCCCTTCATGAACAGGCAGTTTGTAGAATAAACTTAATGTACTACTCACTTTGATCAGTTGAGGGCAGCATACCATCACTATACAACCTTGTTAGTAGATCAAGAGAGGAAGGGGAATAGAGAGGCCCAACTCAGCAGAAAATCTGTCTCCCTCCAGCAGGTGGCGATTTTTCATTGTTTCGCCCAACAATCAAGGAGTTTTTGTATGGAGGTCAATGAGAGCGTGTCGAATTTGTTCAACAAAAAAATGTATGGTTTATTTGATTGAATAGAAGTTTTGTAATGCTTAAGTTGTTACAAGTGTACTGATATAAGTAGGGCATGTGACATCCCGGCAGCTTTGAGGACAAACGCTTTCTATTGAAGTTGTCTCGAGAAGGCTATGCATATTCATGGTATGAGGCTAGTAGCGTAGCATCTCTCTCCATTGAATACAGGCGGTTGACGTTAACAACCTCATCGAATATTCAAAAAAGGATCACAATAATGAGATGTATCCACCAATCCAAAGAAAGGATAGGCAGCCCGCCGTGCCGATTTGTTGACAATGACTTTCATTGTTAGGGCAGAGACTATCTTGTCAGTATATCCTTGTGAAGATATGAATGAATCAAATAAAGACTTAACACCCAGTTATTTGGCCTTTCCTGTGTACATTGTGTTCTTTCAGAGTAAATGCAGCTGATTGGGTGTAGCTGCGATGTTGCACCAACAGCAATGTTTATCAGGATGTGTTATGGTTGGCTGTTGCCATGAGGAAATGAATGTGATTTCCTTTGACCCTTCCACTTCAGTCTCATCTACAGTATATGGACTGTCATTAGCCCAGATGCCCTCTACATGCTTTTCTTCCTGGGTACATGCATACTGTACATGTGCATTATTCAATGTTATGAGAATATTAGGCTACTTTATGTTCTGATCTGATTAGGTAAGAGTGATATTACCAGTGTTATCTTCAAGACTACCTAAAGCGAGACCGATTCAAGACCAGGACCGGAGTAAATTGAGACCGAGTCAAGACAGAGACCGAGACCAGTAAAATGCGAGCTCAATTCAAGACCATGATTGCAATTTTGTCAAATCACCACCATAATAAGAGTTCAAAATGTCCAGTATTTCTGTGTTCATATTTCAGAACAACATGTTGATTCTTTAGACCAGGGCTGCCCAACCCTCTTCCTGGAGATCTACTGTCCTGTAGGTTTTCAGTCCAACCCTAATTTAGCATATCTGATTCAGCTAGTTAAGGTCTTGTTGAGCAGCTAATTAGTAGAATCAGGTGTGTTAAATTAGGGATGGATTGAAAACCCACAGGACGGAAGATCTCCAGGAAGAGGGTTGGGCAGCCCTGCTTTAGACATTCAGAATAGTGAAAAAATGCATACTGAGGGAAAATAGAGCCACTCTACAAGTGATTAATAACCAAAACACAGTGGGGAACAATGAGCCTTCTACACCTTCAGAAAAGGCCTAAGGATGTTTACAAAAAATAATGATTACAGTAATATAACAAGAAAGATAATTATATTATTATTTTCAATGACTTTCTGATTTAATCTCTTCAGTTTTTGTTGGAAAGGGTTTTAAAACTGAAGAGAAAAAAAGATCCAATCGGGATTTTTCTTTGCTGTTCTCCGGGGAGATACATCTAGCTAGCTACATCAGAAGCTAGATAAAGGCTAGATAAAGGCATCTGCCATTCAACTGTATTAGGGAAATTGACAGTGAAATCAACCAATCACATTTTGACTTAATGGGTGGGACCATTTTTACAAAAACGTATGGAAACTTCTGCCTTCTTAAAGGTAACAGGTCACAACAGCAATGGAGAGCAATAGTTTTCCCACGGTCTAGCTAGCTAGCTTTTGTTGTCGGCTAGTTTGCAGCGGCTGCAGCAGGTGTTATCAAAGAGGATGTTGTTGCTAATTTGTTAGCTTCTCCCTTTTCAAGAATAACTTTCAACAATTAGGTATACTAAGGCATTTGTGAAACTTCTATAGTAATATAGAGTGGGAAAGAGTTTGTGCGTTTGGACAATTAATAGACACTGCAGTAAATAAAACGGAATAAAAACATCTGTCTTGTCCAGGACCAT